>NW_024582433.1:1996681-2010008 GCF_018398535.1 Haplochromis burtoni
TATATATATGCTAAAATGAAAAAGGTCCATACAGAGAAAAACACAATTCACTTTGTTTTGAAAAGCAGTGTCTGCTACATCAACATCTGTCTTTAGTTAAGCAAGGAGTACAGACATCCTTTTCACTTATTCGCTGAAAGGGTGGTGGTGGTGGTGGGGGTGGCATTTTCTCATTTCCCCTAAATTCTTACGTCTGAAACAACAGAATACCAAACACATTATCAAGGCTGACTAGGAAGCACGTGACTCAGGGCATAAAAAACCAAAACAACAGAAAATGAAAAAGGTTGAAAAAGAGAAACTAAATTCATTCAATTATGAAACAAAACAAAGAGATCAAAAACAGAAAGAAGAAAAAACATGCATTTTAAGTTGCGTCTATGGCAACTCCTCGGTTAAGATTTGGCCTTGCATTTATAAATTTCATTAAAAGACTGTTAAGCACTGATTAAGAATGCAGTTTCAGGGCATTCCAGCCGAGGACACTACATAACATTATAAGATGTTTGAAAGCATTAACCATGCACACAATGTACAAATGCAACCATTGCATGAGGTGCTGTAACAATGGTGGACATGTGGGGGGCCCATGGGATTCTCAGCTACTGGAGTAGTGCTGACTGTGCTTATGTTTCACTTGGCCATGCTGTTACCTTTTAAAAGGAACCACCAATAGAGTCTGCTTGTAAATTACCACAACGAGGCTCAACCCTGCCAACTTCAGGCAGTAAATAATCTCCACTCACTCCAGCCCTCCACCCCCTCGCAGCTGCCCACACACAAACACGCATAGACAAACACACTATCCAACTACTCCAATGCCTATTCTAAGTCCCAGTGGCTGACCTGTGCCTCCCACCCCCCTTCACCAATCAGAAAGAAGCATAATCAGACCAAAGTTATTCCTTAATTATTATATTATTTATGGCTTGAAAGGAGTACTTTCAGACAGTGGGGGTGGATTAACCAAAACAATGTGCTGTAACTTAAGATCACATGTTGCTAAAATCAGTGCCGGGCCAACTGCCTTCTCAGACTTACATATATCAATGCTTTGTTTTACGTATTTTAAACATTTTGTTTATACTTCCTCTTTTTCTGTTTTGTTGGTTTATACGCTTCTGTTTTCATTTCACCATACAGTCGCGCTGTCTGTTCTAACTATCAGTAGGGGTGACCCTTTAAACGGGGTCATGGGTGACAGGATGTCGGTGCAGTACAGTGCAGACACAGATGAGCTTTTTATGAGAAAAAGAGGAAACGGTGCTGGAGGTTGAGCAGGGTCTTAGCTGAATATCACGTTTAGTGTTTGGCTTGGCTGTCAAACGCTGTTTTGGCATCACCATGGTGATGTAAGGAGCAACTGTAACCCCAAAGGTTTTATGATGACCTTGCCCACTGGCTTTCCAGTAGAAGCAGTTTGGGAGCCTATGTGTGTGTGCATGTTGTGCAATGGTGCTCCTGATTGAGTGTGTGTGAGGGGTGACGTTACTGACAGACTGGAAAAATAATGAGGATTATTTTTCAAGACAATAAAACATCTGTTACACCTAAAAATCCTCAGATAGTTATAAAAAATGACAATATGTGAAATATCTTTCAAGTCTGCACAGTTAAAAGCTCTGGTTTCACATTCAAATATTCTCACCTGGGGCCTAGCTCATCCTCGCTACGCCAGACAAAGTCTCCGAATTTTTCATAATGAGAATTGTAGTGATGCTGGACTCTGTAGAGCAGTGGAGGAGGAATCTCCATCAGCAAATTGTAGGCCATCTGCTGCTCTTTGCCGCTGGTGTAGCCATTATACAAGTTGTACACCTTGTCTGCAGTTTCTGTCGGGAAGAATAGATGAATGAATTAGAGACTGAAAAACAGAGAGGGAAGAAGTGAGGAAAGTAAATAAGAGATTAAAATTTTAAGGGAATATGTAAAAATACATGCAGAAAACATACAGAATTTTAAACAACAGGGATCAGATTGATTATCGGCCATGAAAATAAAACTAAACAAAAGAAAAAAGAAAAAAACAAACCAAAAAAACTGCTGTGCATTTTTTTGAAAGGTACGTTATCTACTTCATCCATATTACACATTTATCGGTAGGAATTCTCCATTCAGACTCAAAACTTGTGGAAGACATGTTACATAGCATTTGAGGTGTTATTCAGTGGAGTTGTTTGTAATATAAGCACTCTGTCTTTAGATAAATTCTGAGCTCCACTTGGGCTATTACATTTACCTGACCTCCAAAACGCCACTCAGTCCCTTGCAATATCTAACATTTGTATTTGCTCTTATATCAGCACATACACGATTGCCTTTCAGATGCCTCTCCTTAATCTGAATTATTTTGGCAGTCGATTACTTGCTCACTTGTTGGATGTACTTGTTTATGCTACTCTTAGGAGACTGTGCTAGTCATTACTGAAATGAACATGCGGGATAGTGTTCATGAATTTGTGCATTTTTAGTAGCAGCTGCCCACCCACAGAACTTTCCACCCCCATTGGTGCATTTTTTTGTGATTACAGCCTCACTCTAATTTGTCCCACCGAGTAAATCTGGCCCTACCTCCTAAAGCACTCTCCTTCCCATATTTTGGATTCTTGAGTACTTTGTTTGACAAACTCTGTCTGCTATAATTAAAAAATTAAATTGACATTACAAATTGGTAGAGTGTGCCTTTACATTTTGCTAACCATAGTGTGCAATCTTGCATGTGCACATTGCATAGGTAAGAGCACAGTAGACAAAGTAGTGGATAAGTAGCCATTCAGGTAAACTGTGATTACATGAAAGCGATGCAAGGAAAAAAGCAATATTAAATAAAGACGAGTACAATAAAGCAGAGTCCCAAAAAATGATGGGTGAGAGTACCTTCTGCTCGCGTGTCATCCACCACTGGACAAGATGTCCGTACTGAGACAAAGCTTGATTCAGAGTAACTACCTCGGCTATCCACTGCATAGAGAGTAAACCTGAAAGTAACAACAACAAAAAAAAAAAATAGCACCAGTAAGTTCATCATTTATAAGGTAAAATAAGATACAAGGGAAACAGGTAAGGTACAAGTGAGCAAAAGGTACTCAATATTGATTTAAAGTCATATGTATGTCCTGTCACCAAAGAAAATACATTGTAATTTGCGGTGTTACTTTCAGAGAGTGAGAAAGCATGCACACAAGGGAAGAAATGCTCTTTAAAAAGTATTGCAATTCATTGTCAGCTACAATTTACCCTAAAGGAAAAAAAAAAATCTAAATTCTCTGTCCAGTTGGCATGTGGTTTCAGGAGGTTGTTGGCAGTTGAGAGATTCAATAAACTACCTGTTTAGCAATTGACTGATGGACACAGGTGTGGCCGACTGATGGGAAAACAGAAATTAAGAAAGGAAACAGAACTAACAACAATAAAAGAAGGTGAGTATTTTTTTTATAATAAAGCAGGAAATGCAGGGCTCCTGTGAGTCATCAGAGTACCCTTTCTTATTAAGAGGCACCTGAACCATACCCCACCCAATTGACCAGATATCAACAACCTTCTCTTCCTTCTGCACCAGGAGCTGCTTGACTACATACATTGACCTGGCTGAAGCATGTTGAGAGGAGGAAAAACAGCAACAAAGCTGACCACCTTGGGGAAGTTGGGAAAGGGCTGCAAAAGGGCAGCTAATATGCATAAATTCAACCTGTACAGGCAGATCTTTGGTGGACATCCAGACTTTCAGGCCCATCTAATGACAGGAGCAAGGCTGTTCAAACCTTCCTCCACGCAAGGTAGCACCTGCAAATAAGCGGCTAAGCTTAAGGAACTAACACCTCTTTCAGTTCTGGAAAGAGCAAAGGCTTGTAACTGTGAAAACACTGGAAAGGTGAGAGACCTGTGAGAAACCTTTTTGGCAGAGAGTAGGTTGAGCAATACCATGAAATTGTTGACAGAGAAAATAGTTGTGTTACCTTCTGAGTTTGGAATAACAGCTACAAAGTCACCAGAAATGTGGAACCACATTTACAAAGGAATAGGAGGGAAGGACATAGAGCGAGCCTACAGGATGATGATTACAAGGTTTAGTTTTTGAGCAGGCTGAACAAAAAGCAATAAAATCTCTCACATCCCCTCTCATTTCTAGCCTGTCACCATGTGACGTGTGAGTATTAATGTCTGTTGATGTCAGTGAATAACTTGAGTGGCTGAGGAATAAAGAATTACTCAAAGGCGCAGCTTCCTGGAACTTTAACATCTTCCAGTACTTACCTCACCTAACTCTCAACCTCCTGGGTAACCAGCTCAAACTGGATGAACATGGGTGTATTATCAGTCTAATGGTGCAGACCAATAACACTCTGTGAAACGCCACCTTATTGTGGTGTTATTATTTGTGTTATCCCAGAGATCCCAGAGACTATGATGTCAGGGGTTTTTGCCCTGGTAAGGTCTCCCTGAGGAAAATTGGCCCTGAAGGGCAGACAATGAACTATCCACATGATCCCTATGCAAGACCAAGGAATCAAGGGACCAGTTTACCTTGTCTGAGACAGGGGTACCAGGGGTGCGCCCTGGAGCCACCTTGTGGCTCAACACCCACAGGAGGCTTTTGCGGTTGAGGCCCAACTGCTGGGGCTGACTCCTGGGAAATGAAACATCATCTCTCTTGTGGGGAAGATACCTGAGCTAGCATGCCAAGTTGAGAAATACTGGCAAAACATAACCTCACCTGGTGCCTCGATGGAGGCTAAACGACATTGAGTCCAAATGACCCATGTTTGGCACCTTAATTTTTGAGGAGGTATGGTTGCAAGGTGGTTAGAGCATTTGTAGTGGTAATCCCAGGACCCAATGATGGACACAGAAAGGAGCTATCAAGATGAGAAAAGGGTCCTCTCAGGTTTGGTTAGCTTGTGGGACTCCAGGGGCAGCTGACTGGTTCTGGGAGGCCCAGAGGAATGAGGCTCTGCCAGTAGTTAAAGCAGAGCATTTTGCAAGGTGTGGGAGGAGTTCAGTGAGGCCATGGAACAAGACTTTCAATTGGCCTCGAAGCAAGGTGTTCTGGGAGAACGGCACAAGGCTGTCCTCCCAGAAGAGCACAAGGCTGTCCTCCCAGTAGGAGTGACTGTTCAGGATCCCAGGTCAGCTGAGAGACCTGGGAATGCATTGGTGTTGCCCTGGATGACCCTACAGGAGGTGTCCGATGGGAGGGAAGTCTGGACTTCTCTGATTAGATTTCTCCTCCTTTGACCTGGCCCGTGACACGTGGTAGAAAATGGAAGGATGGATCTTGGGCTAAAGGAATTCACTGGCTTCAGGGAGTGCTCTTTATGTGTAATTAACACCAGATTGTCCAGACTGATATCCATGGAAACTACTAGGGAATTTAAGTCAGTAGAAAATATAAAGGTGCAAACTCATCTGGGAGACACTTTTTGACATCTTCGCACTTTAGATTTGCTTGGCTAAAATGCACAAAAAGGCATCAGCAAGAGAGACACCAGTCAAGCCACTTTGAACCAAAGTACAGAACTGGAAGACAAAATCTGCCATTCTGCTTTAACTTGATGGATGAGAAAGAGAAAAGGAGCTTTTTCTCTCCCGTGGGTTCAATAATAAAAACTTGCTAGAGAGTAATCTTTAGATGAATGCCTTGCCCACTCAGCTGAAGCTCACTCTTGTGTCCTACCAGTCAGGTAATTCAGTACTGTTATTGCTCATTCTGTGGTATAAGAGAAAGGATTTGGTAAAAAAACAAGGGGAGAACAGTTTACCGGGCAAGAGGGTCTCTAACACATTTTTCATTCTAGATTTTTGGATCATGAATAGGTAAGTGCATTCTAAATGCAATGTCCACTGGCCTGTCAACAGTAGCTTGGGCTGATTAGCTGCTACACTTATTCTAAGTCAAACCCTGGAGTGAATCAGATCCTTCTGAGGCATTCATGGCTAGAATCAGTAATGGGCTTGCACCATAGGCAGACTCTGATGCAGGAATTGGACAGAACTTACAGTAAAAATAAATAAATAAACTCCAGCAATGCAAATCTCACAGGAATCAATCAAAAGCAGAAGACAAAACCTGGGAGGACAACACACATCAAGGAATCACTGACAAAAATACTGTCCTGTTAAAATGACACCCCATTATAAAGAAGCTTGCAAAACCATCTTCAGCCCTACTGTCACTACTGTTAGCAGCAATAATGTTAAGAACTTATTTTCTGCATGATTTTATGAGTCTCTCACACTGTTGTTGAGGACCTTTGACCTAGTCTTCTTTACAACATTGTTTGAGTTTATTGAGGTTTTGGGCATTGTTTCATGCACAGAGCAATTCCAGCATTGCACACTCCAAATTCAATCAGAGCGAAAGTCTAAACACAATAACAGTAAAAGAAATGCGCTTGTGCAGGGTAAATAATGTTGGTGTTTACTGTGATCACATATTATGGACAAAGTTCTCCCTCTATTAGAGGGAATAATAAATAATATCCAGTTATGTGTCAGATTGATTTTTCAAAGAAAGGAATCAAAAGCAATTAAAAGCATAATATTTTTAAACATTGTTTTCTTTGCCAGTGGGAAAAATTTTAAGAAAGTGAATAAAGTACTGAGAAATATTTAAAAGTACTTATAATATTAACTTTATGCTTTCAGAAGTACTTTCACAGTTACCACTGTAGAGACAACAGAATGGCAAAAAGGGAAACCACATAACAGAAACAAAATAAATGACTAAATTGAACTCAAATGTTAAAAACATTTTGACACACATGAAAAATAAAGAATTAAATTAAACTATTACTAATTTAATAAAAGTTGCATTTTTCCTAAGGCCATTTGGATTTGTTTCATGCACTGTGTTTTGAGATCTGTTCCCTTGCTGTCAAATGACTGTTTTGTTTGTAACATGACCTGTTTGGACATTGCTCGCATAGTTTGTCTGGTGTTGTTATTCAGCAGGGTGGATGTGGTATTCCCCAAGAACCTCACTAAAGACACACGGACCTCACTGGCTCCTCTGCCCAGCAAAACAATGCCAGCATGTAACAGTCACATAGTTGAAATTATGTGGTCGCATACCGTGCAGATGGCTATAGTAACATAGGGGAGAATGACAAAGCAAAATGCAGTTTGGTAAGCGTGTTGGGAATAAAGATCTGATATTACAAGTTTCATCTTTTTCCTTTTTTAAATTGCTTAAACGGTTGGATCAATGCTAATTTTTCACCCTGCACAATTTCACAGCAATTGCGAGATTCTTATGTACATTTAAAAACCCATTTAAGTCAAAAGATTAAGCCTCTCAGTGGCTCAGCTGTGGAGAAGAATCACATGCATTAATGATTACAGACAGATTTTAAAGAAAATGTATACGAAATTTAAAAAAAGACATTAAGACCATCTTGCACAACAACAATACACGGGGGTATTTAACTTCTTAATGGGTCTCATTCATACAATAGTAGAAGCAGAACTATGGGTATAGTGTCCGAACCCCAAAATGGCACTAAGTGACAATAAAGTTCACATAGGAGAAAGAAGCAAATGGCCACCGTCTGGCCTGCCACAAAAATGTCAAATCATCAAGTAAGAGAACTGGCAAGATATGTAAAACCACCAAGACTATCTCCACCTTACCCCAAGAGGCACTTTCCTTTGTCTCTTTGCTTTTCTCTCCACATTGCTTGCATATAGCTCATCACTGTTTATCCCCCATCTCTAATTCAGTGTCTGTCACATCTATTCCAATCTTGTCTGGCTGCACATGGCTTCTTTGGAAGGGGCTTGGTTTTGTCCATGTGCCATAGTTTTGAAAGCTCAGCACACAATGAACTGGACAAATGGCAGATTAATGTTTGAGTAAATTAACAATGTTGCCATTAAAGTAACTATTGTCCTCTAATTTAATGAGACAGTGGAGAGATGGGTGAACAAGAGATGACAAGACCGAAAGCTCAGACACAGCGCAAGGGAGAAGGAGTGAGGGAAAGTGATAGTGAGAGAGGATCAATTAGGGCAGTATTTTTGGCACGCCGAAAGAAGCTAGGGCAGTAGGGAAAGCCTTTTCCATTACATCAACATTTGGACACACATCAGATGACCCTGTCCATAAATCAATCAAAGCCAAAGAATTGTTTTTTATTGCCTGAAGAATTTGTGTCAGCTTACAATATCTCATTACTTTGAAATCCTCCAGCCTGAGTGGCATTAGACTGGTGTACCAGCCCTAAATAAAACTGCCTGCCTTTTAATGTAAATTAGAAAAATTAGCTCAGCTCTGAATGAGCTCATTTGCAGATCACAAAGACTCCACAGTCCAAAGTAATAATGACAACACCCCATTAAAAGTCATTCACTTTTAAATACTGGATATTTCTGGAAACTGGAACGTCAGGAATACAGTGAATGACATCTCACACCCTCAAAGTGATCATTTTGTTGGGTGAGCTAGTCTCTACCATCCACACACATTTTAAATCTGAAATGCATCAGCCCATTTCGACAAAAAAGCCATTTCTGTGTGAAAGAATATTACACTGTTAGGGTGCACACCCACTTCTGATTTAACATTTGTCATGTGTTGGCAAAACAAAACTGAAACAAATGTATGTTGTTTGCTGCTGCTTGCTTTGAAGCATGTCACTGGTTTGAGGTTCTCATGCAGCTCTTTACTCTTGATAGCCATGACTATTAAGTTATCATAACCACAAATTTGGCATTTTCCTACTGATTGGTAGCCCAAAATCAATAAGGGAGAAACCAAAAAGAAGGATAGACAAAAATGGAAAATAGTTGGCATTTTTTTTAGAATGCTGTCATTGTGATTTAGTGTGTTGTGATTTAGTTCTGTGTATGTTACCTTTGTAAACCAGTAGCAAGCTGTGAGCAGTCACTGCATGGTTGGACACACTTGCTAAGGCTTGCACTATGCTGTTGAGTCATGCAATACTGTGACAGATGAGTTATATTTGAAATTATTATTATTATTATTATTTATTTTTTAAATATATAACAATGTCATAACAAAACATAATTTGGGAATAAGAAATATTGCACTGTTCATCCTGTTACATTAAAACATGTAACTATGAACTGAAAGTAATAGTTACTGTTTCTTAAAGAGCATGAGACTAGCTACTGAGCCTTGTGCCCACACAGTTAGGCTAGCACATTTCAGACCTGTAAGTGATCTGAACAATTCCTCCAAAGCTCACCAAGTAAATACTGCATAGAAAACAAGCAATGAGGTCTGTATTTAATGAGTGACCAGTGCCTCCAGCACTATAAAAAGGCTTCAATGAGTACTTTGTTCCAAAGACAAAATTGCTTTTTGAACAAGTTCATATAGAGACTACAGAAGCCTACTGAAAAAGAGGACACTGCTATCAAAACGGAGCTTTGAGTAGGGCTTTGCACAACAAACCTTTGAGAGAAAAGTTAGTTGAGGCATTTCATCACTGTTAGGGAGGATGCAGCCTAATAAGAACTCACCTTTGCAAAAGCTATCACAGTAGCCAGACAGTCACAGACAATAAAGAAGAAACAGACTGGTTTGAGAGGTGACACGAGTGCTAGCCAGGCAACGATGGATGTGGTGCACTTCAAGAGTGGGAAACCGCATAAAAACAATGCCAAGGAGCTGACATGGAGCTATCCAAACACCAAGAAAACAGTGCAGAGCAGATGGGAACATAAAGCATGTCCTAAATGTGGGAAATCACCCTGCCACCCAGCATGGCAGTGCCCTGCTAAGAATGCAGTATGCAACAACTGTGGTAAACAAGGACATTATGGGAAAGTATGTAGTTTCACCACGAAAATTAAAAAAGTTGAAGAGAACTTGGGTGAACTGTTGTTAGGAAAATCACAAGGTACCATGGGTGGCAGATATTAACATATAGGACAGTGAAGTGGCCTTCAAAATACATACTAGGGTCTGTGTTACAGCTGTTCCTAAGCAAGTGTTAGCAAGCACGAGTCAAATACAGATAGCTGGACCTAGAAAAACCCAGAAATTGTCCTGGTGGAGCAAAATTAACTGTAGTCAATTGTAATCTTTATAGTGCCATGTGGACAATATCCTATTGTGAACAATGGAGCTTTGTGAACCGGTTAGGGAAGTTCATATCAAATGTGACTGAAAAAAGATAAACAACTAAGAAACTTTGTGTCCAAGAAGAATCCATGGTGATGGGGTCATAAGGAGTACAAGGATTTTACAGCCCGAAGCAGGAACTGTTTCTTGCCCCAGGAGCAACAAAAAACTCATTTTATGGTCTGTGTGTGGTGATCAGAGATGGGCAGTAATGCGTTACTGTAATCCGATTACTTTTTCAAGTAATGAGTAAAGTAAGGGATTACTATTGCAAAAACGGTAATTAGATTACCGTTACTTTCCCGTAGGAACGCCGCCCTACTGCGTTACTAAAACCGTGATTTTTTTGCCTTAATGTCTCATGACAGTGACGTAAGCAAGTGTGACATTCGTGAAAACAGCTGTGTGCAGATCAACAATGGATAATATATCGATTGTGGGAGAGAGTATGAGCGTGCAGCGTTTAAAGCGTGGAAGTACTGACCTTACTTTGAGTTTGATTCCATAAAAAGTGACAAAAACATTAGTGTCCATCGTGCGTGGGAAGAAAACTTCTTTTTACAGCGAAAAAACCCCTAAACTTCCAAGAAAACACCAAGTGCACTATGACATAAAGGGAAATTCACAGAGAAACTCGCGGATTCTTCCGCTGACCGCTGCGGCACACCTGCACCAGAGCACACCTCCGCCTACCCGACTCCTGCTTTACAGGTGAAAATAGAGCAACAGGACCGCTGAGTCTTTGACTTTATTTATTTCTGCTGTGTTTTACTTGCATCTATTTGAAAGAGTGAGTGTAAACACACACAAAAAATTATTTTATGTGCTGGAATGTGCAGAAATTAGGTTTAAATATTAAACAAATTTCTTCCAGTCAGAGAATGTTGCATATAATTACATTTTTGCTTGATGCATAAAGTTAAAAGATTAAAACTAATAAAACAAGTTTTAAAAAGAGACTTTTCCATTTGATTACATTTTGTATGATGGATTATGTAGAAAAAGTAGAATTGGGCTGAAAGATCTATCGCTTTATCACCTCTTCAGGTTGTAAATCGTGTTTTTAAAAAGTAACTAAGTAACTAAGTAATTAATTACTTTTGAAAATAAGTAATCAGTAAAGTAACGGGATTACTTTTGGGGGGAAGTAATCAGTTACTGATTACTTTTTTCAAGTAACTTGACCAACACTGGTGGTGATGATACAAAAGATAGAGAGATATGGCCACCATATCTCTACTGATGAAAGATACTAAAATATATGTCAAGTCTGTGCTGGATAATCTTCTAATAAGTGATAGATACCAGTTGTGTGTGAAACTTGTTTGTTTACAAATCGTAAAATTCTGTGTTGAGGCTTTGGCCAGACAGGAACCAGTTGGAGGGATTGGTACAAGACTACTGGACTAAGAGGGCAGGTCTAGGTGTGCATAAAAACCTTTTTACTATGGTAAGTTAGTTCTCAAATACAGCACATGCATCAAAGAAAGGGCAAATGTAAAAGAACCTCTAACACCGATCAAATTTCAAGACAGTTCATGGCAAAAACTAGCTGGGATCTATTCACTCTAAGGGAAAATAACTTTTTTTATTTTACTATTTCTTCTACATTCAGATCAGCCCACCAAGATTCAGAGATGTAGTCCTTTACTTGACATTGATATTTCCTTAACACAGCATCCGTAAGATACTTCCAAACGACAAAATATCACAGTCCTCAGGACATGAAATGAAAGAGTTTGCAGTTAACTATAGCTTTGAAAATGTAATCAGCAGCCCTAAATACCCTCAAAGTAACACTGAGGCAGTGCATGCTATTCAAACTGTTCAAATCTGCTTAAAAAAACTCAGAGACCGTTATCATGCATTGTTGGCCTACAGAGAAGTACCTCTGAGAAATGCCTAGAGCTCTAACCAGCTACTCATGAGCAGTTGCCTGAACACCACATACTGGAAGCCTATACTTCCAGGGAGGGTGCAGCCAGCTCTGCCAAACCTGCAATCATTGCAGCACAAGGAAAGGGCACAAAGATGAATGCATGCCAAGTCTTTCAATAGGAGGTACAGAACAAGGGACCTTGCAAAGTTATGACCAAAGGACATCTTTGGAACTCTGATGTAAAACCACAAGGCACAGTGATGATCCATACACAACAGCTCACTGTTCAAAAAGGGACACTGAGGAGAAATCCTTACCCTCAGGCTCTTGTACCACTGGCACCAAAGCCTCAGGGTGAGAATTAGCAGGAACACCAACCAAAACTGGAGTGTTCTGCAAAGTTAGGGTCTGGGACTCAGCAAAAACCTCAGAGCACATCTGACATCAAGAGAACAAGGTTACACAGAAAAACAGCAAAGCTGCAGGGACTTACACTATCAAAGCCTAACTGTATATTGTGATAAGGTGATTTTTTAGTGGGAAAAAGAGGTGTTAAAAACATGCCTTGAGAATATTCTGTGTGTTATTGTAGTTGAGTCATAGTTCACCACAATTTTAAAATAAGGCATATGAGCTCTAATATAATCAATTTGACATTTAACCTTTCTGAATGATGTCATCAAAAATCAATAGAGTCTTTACTTTCTGTGAAAGAGCCTAACACAAGGCAAAAGACGTTCTTTATTGATACGTACAGAGAGAAACCATGGTTGATGTTTAACCTGTATTTTTTTTCATGAGACATCAGGCAGTTTAGGTGTTTTTAAATGTTTTGTTTAATGGCAAGCGGTGGTTATGTCTGTGCAGGTGCTGCTGGCACTCCATCAGAGAAGAAACAAGATAAAAGAAAAGCTGAAATACAGTGGTTGGTTCAGGAATTCAGGTTGGCAAAAGAATGGACAGAAGGACAGAGGAATTTAGAAAATCTGTCTAACAGGTTAGGTGTCTGGAGACACTGCCATAAATAGTCTGGAGCAATTAGAAACAGCTGAGCATGTCATGGTGCTGGGTCGTTGACCCAGCGTTTTGTGTTTTATGATTATTTTCCTCTGTTCTAGTTATTCTGATTTTGGTATTCTTGTGCCCAGTTCGTGTTCTGGATTTCCTGTTTTATTTTGAAGGTCTGTGTGTGTTGTCATTGTGTTCAGCTTGTATTCTCCAGTCGTCTTTGTGTATTAGGATCAGCTGTTCTTCCCTCCTGCGTGTGATTACTTGATTACCTTGTGTGTGTGTATACAGGGAGTGCAGAAATACAGGGAGTGCAGAATTATTAGGCAAATGAGTATTTTGTCCACATCATC
>NW_024582433.1:2018296-2138958 GCF_018398535.1 Haplochromis burtoni
CCAGCCTCATGCCTCGTCAGCTCGGGGGCCCGAGGGGCCCGTCCAGCTACCAGCAGCTTCATCCACCTTCTGCAGCAGCAGTTTCTTCCGCGTCGCCTGGTCCAGCTTTAGCTTCGCTGTCGCCTGGTCCAGCGGCAGCCTCTTCCGCCTCGCCTGGTCCAGCCTCCGCATCAGCTTTAGCGTCGCCTGGTCCGGCCTCCGCTTCTTCAGCGTCGCCTGGTCTGGCCTCTGCGTCTGCCTCGCCTGGCCCTGCGGTTGTTGCACCACCGACCAAGGTACGTCCAGTACCTCAGCATTGCTGGCCACTTTCTGGGCCACCAGCCGGATGCCATCACCGTCGTGGGCAATCTCCGGACTGGCTTCGTCTACGTTGCCGCCGTTGCCGTCCGCACGGTCGGCCTCCGGACTTCTGTCACAGCCGCCACCGCCTTCCGCGTGGTCGGCCTCCAGATTTCCTTCGCCTGTATCGCCGCCACTGCCTTCCGCGTGGTCTGCCTCCGGAGATGAATTGTTGTAGTCTCCTGAGTTGTTAGCCTCTGGGCCGGCCTCCTGAACTATGTTTTGGGACCCTGTTCATGGACTCCAGTATGTATGTTTGTGTTTTGGACATTCGTTTGGATCACTGGAGCTTCTTTTTGTTTGGTTTTGTCAAGTGACTCAGAGAGTAATAGTATAGATATTATACCAACTTATTCATTAAAAACAGGAAGGAGCAAAAATAGTGTTTCTTACATAATTAAAAACACATCTGAATTAGGCTTCTACATGTTGACTATCTAAAACGGTAATAAATGTATAGTTTTTAGTTGTTTTACAGTCTGTTCGATTCAAATTCATGATTTATTATCTAGTGTCCAGCTCATTAAAGTCTCACCCCACTCTGTATACAGAAGATAGCATTTTGATTAGCCCACTTACTTGCATAAACAAACACAACATAGACGTTTGAAGGTAGTACATGGTGACGAAAGCTGAAAGCCCAACAAGTAAATTTAGACATTATAAAGAATGATTTTCTACCCGGACAAATAAAGTCTGGCTGAACACATGCGACTTTTACTATCTGACTTTTTGGTATCAATGAGTTTTCACATAAATAATGTTAGATTATCCAGTACATTGTTTGTTTTCTGAAATTACATTTTCTGGAATGTGGCTCCAACTTTTTGTAGAGCATTTTAGTCTGCAATGAAACATTAGGGCCCTAGAAGCCTTGGTAATGATCAAGTATAAAGCCAATACCATTAGAGGTCTTATCAGGGCCTTGATTAAGACAAGTGGAGTTGCCTGCAAAAAAAGTGTCCTCAGACGTAATTCAGACGTAAGCTGTGCTCTTATCACAGAAAAACAACACTGCTGAGAATGTCTAAGCAAAGATACCAGTGTTACAAAGTAAACTGCTTGGGCCCTTAATATTGGTGTTTGTTAGTGGAAGCAGGACTTCTACAGATAAACATTATTGTTGTCCTCACAGATTCTTACTTAACTCTGTTTTTAATCAGCTCTCCAAAAAAACTTGGTTCATGAATTTTTTTTACCCCACAGGAGAGTGGGACTTTATTGTAGCTTTAGAGGCTGAATTATATATAAATCCACCAGCCTCTTTAATAAGCACATGTTGTTAGTACCTGGTTGGAACCCCATCTGCCTTCAGAATTGTCTTAATTCTTTGTGGTACAGATTCAACAAGGTTTCGGAAATCTTCCTCAGAGATTTTGGTCCATAGAGATTGAAAATGTGACGTCACTCAGGGGTAAAACCGCAAAGAATTCTGGGAACTCGTGGCAAGAGGTACTAGCGCACGCAGGCTTTCAATTGAAATCAGTTATACAGCGATAAAAAGAAACACAAAAAATGGCAAGAAGCTGTTGTATTATTAACTGCAATAGCCGGTCGCATGACAGCCACAGGAAGCCGACGGGTAAAGAGATCGGTTGTTATCGGATTACGTCGTTGAAGAGAAATTGTTCGAGCCGTGTTTCCGAAGTAACAAAGAGGCGACGGGTGGCCTGTATTGCAGCCATTCAAAGACCAAATATAACATCCCAGAACCCTCCAGCTCACAGGTTAGTCTGCTCCAAGCATTCCCACACAGGTCAGTCTGCTGTTGTAGTTAATGCGTCATTTTTCTTAACATAATTAGTGATATAGGTTACAAGCAAGTCTGGCGCTGAACAGAAATTGTCGCGCTATGCTCCTTTGTTTATTGTGCATAAATAGTGAATTGTCCTGACACAATATTGCGTTTCGCTTCTGTTATTATGGTACATTGACAAAAACATATACTTTTATTCACAGGATAAAACAGTTGTTTTGTATCACTAATTGTCCAGTGCGATTACAGCATACAATATTATTGTCACTGCTACATTTCTGTAATGCGTACCAGAAATTATTTCCACTACTAATTAATTACCGTTGAGCTCAAAGGTCCTATTAATAAACGGTTAACAAATGTGTATTTATGAAGACGATTTGTGAGACTGGTAAACTTATGATACGTACGATGGTCTTTACTTTCTACACGGTGCATTTCAAGTTCCTGTACCCATCCATCGATAAACTGTTCCTGGGCTTGTTGCAGTGACCTGAAGTTACTAAACTTCATGAGTGTATGCACTCACTCCAAGAATGTATAATTATAAATCTGAGCGTGGTGAAAGTTGGGCAGCACGCTAACGTATTTTGTCCCTCTGTGTGCTCGTAAGGGTCTGACCCTTTCACTGGTTTGATTTTTTTCCTCGTATCTTTTCTTTGACTTTTCATCAAGTCTGTCTTTGTACGGACCGGCATTGTTCTCCTTCGTTTTGTACATACCTTTTTGAGGGCAAAGAAAAAGCAAGAATTTATTGGAACCGAAGAATGAACGTTTTGCGGTGCTGCAAATGCTTGCATTTGATGCGGTACTTGGATTGTTTTGCCACGAGTTCACGGCATGCAATGCGCGAAAGTCACGTGGTCTGTCAATCTCTATATTGACACGATCACATCCGTGATGTGAATCTCCCTTTCCACTACATCCCAAAGGTGCTCTGTTAGATTGGGATCTGGTGACAATGGAGGCTGTTTAAATACAGAAAACTCATTGTCATGTTCAAATAAGCAGTTTAAGATGATTTAATAAGATGAACTTTGCAACATGGCCCACTATCCTGCTGAAAGCAACTATCAGAAGATGGGCACACAGATGTGCCAACCAGTGCGGTCTTCTGCTGCTGTAGACCATCTGCTTCAAGGTTCGACAACAACCGTGCCATGTTCTAAGTAAATCACCTTTCTTCCTCATTCTGATGCTTGGTTTCAACTTCAGCAGATCATCGTGGCCATGTCTACATGCCTAAATCTACTGAGCTGCTGCCATTTGATTAGCTGATTACATATTTGCCCTAATAAGCAGTTGTACCTAACAAAGTGGGTTTATATTAATGTGCATAGAGCACAGATAATTGATTAGTTTATTGATTAGTGAAGACAAGACACCAGGGCACCATGACTCTTGATTACACCATGAACAAACCACTCTCTGGTTAAGTGCTATTGGTAAAGCTACAGTATTCAAAATAATATAAAAATAATAAATTAAATAATCACTTTTACTACACATTTCTACCTACAGAAAAATAATAAGAGCAAAATTGCTGAGATGCAGTTTTAACTGAATTTTATTTAATCTTAGATGCTCAGGTACTGCAAAATTACTACTGCAATTGTGTTGAATTTGTTCTTTGAATTTAAAAATGCTGTTTCTTAAAACCTCTGATCGTGACTGAGAACATTACAGAATGGAAGCATCTGCAGTGTTGACAATAAGTATGCAACCCTGGTTAAGTCAGTCCAGCTGTTGCTGAGGAGAAAGTAACAAAAATGTACCCACTAAAACAAAAATAATATATGTAGTAGGAAGTGTGCCCTATCCGGGGAGGATGTGGAATTGCTGGTATTTGCCTATTGTTGTTTTGTTAAGCTGAAAATATAATCACAACATAGTGCTTAATGGAAGGTTTTTAAACTCTATGGTAATGGAAAAAAATGAACATCATAAAAATGAGACAAATCGATTTAGTTGCAATAAATTATGATTTGAAACCCAGAAATGTGCCAGAGAATGACATACAAATTTAAATGAGTATGCTCTCTTGGTGACATACTGCAATCTCTGATGACGTTTGAATTTTAATAATGACAACTTATAATAACCTTTAAATCAGTGTTAGCTGAGCTTACAGGACTATATGCAGTCCTGTGAAACTAAGCAAACCCCATGCTTCAGTAGCTTGACAAACCACCTTTAGCAGCAATAACTTGAAGAAATTGCTTCTGTGTGACCTTATCAGTCTTTCACTTTGTTGCAGAGAAATTTTCTTCCCTCCCTTATTTACAGCATTGATTCAGTTTATTAAAATCTGCAGGCATTCTTTTATGCATAACTCTTTATTTAAGGTCATTCCACAGCATTTCAATTGGGTTGACTTCTAGAGTTTGACTGGAGCACTGTAACGTGCGAGTTTAATTTGTATTTTTTTGTTTTTTTTAGATATATGCCCAGATCAAATGGTTAAAAAACAGGCCTTTTTCATCAGACCTCGACTACCTTGAATGACTAGTAATATTGTTTTTCACCAAAAGCGGCACTGTGCATTAGGGCCAGACAACCGTGGCCTGAGGTGTTCAAAAAAACTTGTTCAGTTTTTCTCTAATTGAACTGTCATAAACTTTAGTCTGTCTCAATGTGACAGACTGGTGGCCTGTGTGCCTCCCCTCTCACTCTATGGCAGCTGGGATAGGCTCCAATTCAATTTTAATTATACAGCACCAAATCACAACAGTAGTCGCCTCAAGGCACTTTATAGTGTAAGGTAGACCCTACAATAATACATACAGAGAAAAAATCCAACAGCCCCCTATGAGCAAGCACTTTGGCGACAGTGGGAAGGAAAAATTCCCTTTAAACAGGAAGAAACCTCGAGCAGAACCAGGCTCAGGGAGGGGTGGCTGTGACCGGTTAGGTAGAAAAAAAGAAGACAGGATATGTGAGGTGAGGTGACGTGATGGTGGTGCTTAAACACAAGGCTGCAGCAATATTTCACGTCGAGAGATAACAATCCTCAGCACAAAGTGTCCTTTCTCCTTCATGTGCATTCAAAGGACAAAAAATACACACTTTCAAGGTTTGAAAAGTTCCAAAGTTTGGACCAAGGAGACAAATGATTTGAGTGAGAAATAGAGGAGGCCAACTTTGTCCACTGGGAACAACTATTATTGAACATAAGAGGTGGCCTCCAACACCAACTATCAGCTACTTGAAAGGCAGTCTTGAGATCACTTCCCAGGCATTTCAACCCCTACTCACACCTCGAACATGTGACCCTTAATATCTCACACAATGGCACAGTGAGGCAATGGCTTACAAAGGATTCACACCTTGATTCCTGTGACTGCAATGACCAATGGCTTAATTCACACCTTGGCTCATGTGACCCCTCACGATTCACATGATGACTGGGGAGTAAATAACTCTCAGGATCACCTCCAAAGAGGACAAAATTATAATGGATGAATTACTTGGAACTCCCCATCAGTTTTTGGAGCTGAGGAAGCCTCTCAGATTAGAAGTGAAATGTCTTCAAACATCTTGAAACATATTCAAGCATTTAGGACTAAAATGATCTGGATGATACAACCAGGAGACTGTGACTCATGTTACATTTGGAAAGTTGAACCAGCCTTAAAATTTCTTTCACTCACTGTCTGGTTATGTTTAAGTATTCAAAGTTTTTTGGTTTAGTTAAGGCACTAAGAAATACAAGGTTACTGGTTACTTTAAACCTAAATGGTGAGAAATGATCCTATCAAGTGTGTGAAACTTTGACACTACAGGGGTCTTTTTCAAGCATGAGTCACACAGTACACCTTGTAGTTATCTATGAAACACAGAAAAATAGCTTTTTGACAGAAGCCATATTTGACACCCTGTGGATGAAAACAGGCTGAATAAGCTTAGATTATTAGATTCCTGAAAGTAGCCACCATTTGCTTTTTTGACAGCGCTGCAAGCCCTTGGCCTTCTCTCGATGAGCTTCATGATGTAGTCACCTGTCAGGGTGCCTTGTCAGGGTTCATTTGTGGAATTTCTTGCCTTATTAATGGGGTTTGGACCATCAGTTGTGTTGTGCAGAAGTCAGGTTAGTACAGTAAAGAGTAAAGAGGAACGGCAGTCTATCATTACTTCAAGAACTTTGAATGTGTCCCCAAGTGCATTCACAAAAACCATCAAACACTACAACAAAACTGGCTCACATGAGGAAAGGAAGACCAAGAGTCACCTCTGCTACTGGCGATAAATTCATCAGTCCAAGTCATCAGCCTCGGAAATCGCAAGTTAGCAGCACCTCAGATAAATGCCACACAGCGTTCCGGTAGCAGACACATCTCCACATCAACTGTTCAGAGGACACTAATAATGCATGAATCAGGCCTTTATAGTCAAATAGCTGCAAAGAAACCACTACTAAGGAAAAGCAACAAGCATTAGAGCTTTGTTGTTCCAAGAAACACAAGGAATGGACATTAGACCAGGGGGAAATCTGTGCTTTGGTCTGATGAGTCGAAATCTGAGATCTTTGGTTCCACCCACCGTGTCTTTGTGCGGTGCAGAAAAGGTGAATATTTATTTGTCAAACAGGACAATGACCCCAAACACACCTCTAGGCTGTGTAAGAGCTATTTGACCAAGAAGGAAAGTGATGGAGTGCTGCGCCAAATGGCCTGGCCTCCACAGTCCTAAACCCAATCGAAATGGTTTGGGATTCTTCTTTAAAGAATCTAGCATATAAAACATGTTTTGAGCTATTTAACACTTTTACATAATTCCATACGTGTTCATTCATAGTATGGATTATGTAAACAATATACAAAGTTCATTTAGCAAATAAAAGAAGAAAAAAAAGATACAAATTAAAGCTAATATATTTCAATATTACTTCACCTGTAGTGATTCAGTTACATATCGAAAAGGAGTGGGAAGAAGTACACACTTATTTAATCCCACTCTTTGCCATAAGTTATCAGTCTATATTTAATCAGCTTCCTTACTGATATAATCTGCAGTAATAATGACGAACAGATTTCTAATATAATATAGACACTACATCATATCATTATGTTTTTGTGATCCTATAACTTTACCTCCACACCAATACCTCCAGTTTCAATGAGCATAAATAAAATTTCCTAAACAGAGACATTGACTGAATTTCAATATTTTCCTTTTCTTTATCACTCATGAAGATCATTTTGTTATAACTCTTTTTGAACTGCTTTTTGTTTGGACATTGCTTCAACTCCATACTCGAACTGCTCCATAGTTTTGATGCCTTCAGTGATAATCTACAATTTAAAGAGTTATGAAAATTAAAAAAAAACAACAACATTAAATCAGAAGGTGTTTCCAAATGCTCGACTGGTATTATATACTGTAGGGTAGTGTTTTGTACATTTGCATAGCAAGCAAAAGCACCCCAGTTTGATCCTGGAAGGGGACTCAAATCCCTTTGTTGCTGCGTCAGGAAGGCCATCCGGCAAGAGAACCCGGCCAAATTAAACATGTGGAGCTACCTCTTGGCTCTTGGTGAATAATGGAGCAGCAAACAATCTAAACTTGATTTTCATTGTCATGGTGGCCTTCATTGTAAAATTCTAATTTTTTAGGGCCATTGAGAGAATATGTTTCTGCCCACTGATCTTAAGAGGCAGTGACAAACACCATTGGCTTGGTGTAGTTCAATGAGGCAGAGGGCAAAGAAGAGACTTACTTGTAGAGGCTGTCGGGTTCCAGGCACTTGAAGACCACTGAATATAGCACAGAGTGGGGATGGTCTCCACTCCTCCTCCCAGCAACAACACAGGACGAACCCAAACCAGAAAACAGATCATCCATCAAGCTCAGGACCTCACCTTATAAAGAGATAACATTGGAAGGAAAGGGAAAACAATGAAAGCACGAATTGAAGTCTGAACCAAAGAAAGGTTCTTACAAAAAGGTCACTTTGGAAATGTTATTTGGCCTGTTTTACTATTAAATATTTTGAGGGGGGAAAAAATGAACAATTGCAAACGTATCTTTCAACATTGCATTTTATCTATTGTTCCATCTATTGCGAAACAATCCCACATGTTTTGGTTCCACCACATGTTTTAACATAAGAAAAACAACAGTGCAAAACACGAGCTTAGTCATGAATGGATTTCTACATTTAGGCATGGAGCTCTTGTAACTGTGCAATTTGAATGATGTTGTTTCACCTCTGCCTGCTCAAGCCGAGGCCATAACAAATGGGACTTTTTACTGTCAGGAACCCATTCACATTACATTACAGAACTGTAAAGAGAACAGGATTTCATACACATTTTGACTTATTGTACATGCTGCTATTACACTGACACCTCCTTGAACACAGTGGTGTCTCAAAAACAGCTTACTTCACAAGCTGTGCAAGAAAAGCAATGCACAATTGTTCATTTAGACACAGGCATACACAACATCAGTTTCCAGTACTCATGGGGGTGATGGAAAAAAGGCGAGACCTGTCAAACTACTGTGGTTTAAAAGCTCTCAAATAGTTGGATTTTAAACTATTTCTACATGAGGTAAAGGGCAGCTTAATTTTAGCTTATGATACGTGTGCCAAATTATAAACACAGAGAGTCTGGCTGGTGGGGCACAAGGGGATGGTAAGAAAAGGTTGCAAGGAAGAGGAAAAAGAACTGCACGAATGAATGATTTGACCTTTTCACAGAAAGAGCTCTGTGTATAGGAGGTTGCCCCCAAACACATTCCAGCACTATTACAGGATTACTCCTCCAAAGGTCTTACCTTTCTAAACATCACTCTCAAACTGTGTTAATTTATATTGTTGTTAAAGTCCACGTGAGGCTGAAAGTAAGTTGTGAATACTGGTATCAGTTTTGTTCAAAACAACATCTCAGGGATGTTGGTGGTATGTCCTGTAGCGCACAGTTCAAATAGAAATTAAACTTTATCTTTCACCTTAAGCAACTTTCAACAATAAAAAAACTCAAATAATACCAAATACCAAATCTGTTCCATCACAGAGTCTAAAAAAATAAAAAATAATACAAAAAACACAGCATGCACAAATGTTCAGTAAAAGAAAAAAAGAAAAAAAAGGTCAGGAGAGAACTAGTAAAGAGCGAGGCTGGACAAGAAAAAAGGCAGTGAGTTTTATGATTATGTTTTATGATTTTGGATGTGGTCGTGGAGAAGAATGATGTCGTCAGTGGATGTTTTGATGATCAGGGTAAATCAAAAAGTTGAAACGCCACTAAAGTATACTTCAGAAGTTTTTGGAGAAGTTGGGGAGATTTGTCATTTTTATTTTTATTATTATTATTATTATTCTGACTTGCAAAAATCAAGTGACAGGGCTACTGACAAACTGAGAGCTTAGTCTCTGACTAGTAAGTTATTGTTTGTTGCTAAGACAAAATTCTTGTTTTTTTTATTTGCTTGGTTTAAACGACACTTTCAAAAACTTGGCAGACAACAAAAATATCTCTCTGAAGATTTGAAATAGCATATTCACACAAACCTTCTAGGACATGATTTTTGCATAAATTAAATAGTGACAAGTAAAAATAGATGAAAGGATTAAATGAAAGAGCTGTAGTAGATTACCCAGTAACTGCCATCAATTCATAACTCACTTATCTTGTATTAGAGATGCACAAGTGAGTTTTCTTAACACTTTAAGTTCTCCATGTGCCTGCATGGGTTTCCTCCAGCTACACTGGCTTCCTTGGACAGTCTAAGGATGTGCTCGGTTTACGTTAATTAATGATTTAGTAAGGTATTACTGGACATACGGTACAGAACGTATATTTAAGTAGCAGCATTTGGTATTAATTAGCTGATCAAAAAGACAAATTATTATACAATTATCAATTCAAAGAGTCACCAAAGACCATAGTGGGTATTACATAACTAATAAATATTTTAATTACTCTTACAACAAATTGTTAAACCAATGAACCTACCCTCTTTCCCTACTAATTTACAATACAATTTATGCAGCACAGCACAACACAACCTAGTCCTTTAGACTGATCCTTCATAGGAACACTGACAGTTCTGGCACCTTGAGAGTGGTGAGGAGTACTCTGAAATTTTGCTCACACCATGCAACTATAAAAAAGCAGAGCTAACAAAAATTGAAAGCATTCAGATTTTGTTCAGAATAATAAAGACAGATTACCGTGCCTGATCTCTACCTTGAAAGCAACTCTAAATTCCTTCTAACACGCTTTGAGCATCAGTAAGAGCAGAAACGTGCTATATAAATACCAGTCCACTTACAAAAGAGTTGAAGAGAACTTAAAATACACATTTGTGTTTTAGAACTTGGCCTCACAATATCAACATAAGTTAGCATACTAGTTTTGAAACACAATTTTCTAGAGATCATTACCAAAATCTACAAGAAGAATAATTTGCTGCCATAACTCATAGTGCAGGATTGGGGTCAAGCATGTGTACTTTGGTAACCCCTTGCATACCACCTTCTGTTTTAGAGAGTATGGAGAAGACGTGCATGTCTATTTTCATCTGGTATCACAGGAGAGGAAACGTGAGGAGGGTTTGTGTGTGTATGCATCCCTAGGAGTAGAGAATGGGCTGATTAACTGAATATGTTCACACGTGCAAAATGATGTATGACTCAACTGCTAAAGTGGAAGTTTTTTTTACAAGCTATTGGCACACATATTGGCGCACATGTTTGGCTGTGTCTATGCGTGTTTTTCATTTCTACTCAAGACTTTCAAATGCGATAGCTTAAAAGGGGATATCTTGTAAGTGATTTCATATCAGAATTAGGTAAAGATAATCAAAATCCAATCCATTAACAATAGAATAAGAAATGTGAGCACACCCAGAAGCAGCATTTATTGTTATGAGGGTTCCTCATGGGTAGGCCTGTGGTCCGTCAACATTTCTGTCAATACCGAAGCCAAACAGCTCACAGCTGGCAAAAATTAAGGCCCCTGAAATTCTATTACGGTAAAAGCCATTTTGCGTGTTCTCCAGCTTACATGGCGATTAAAACCTCATGGTAAATGCCAGGTGACCTTTTTAGTAAGCAGAGAGAAGAACAAATAACAGCAAATCATGGGAAAGTGACGACTTGGGCTGACTGACAGTGTACAAAAGAACCACTCTGATTCAAACATATCCTGGCCTTGTAACTATGATGTAGTTGCAAACAAGTCATGATAAGTTTATTTGTACAGACCGATATCATATACAATGTCTCAAAGAGCTTTGCTGCGCCACAACAGAAACAGTTCCTGACCCAGGCTGGCGCAAAGTCTCTGAAAAAAACAAAACAAAACAAGGAATACCCCTCTCAGAAAACTTTGGCACGTAACAACACAAAAAGGAGGAGGTAGGGAGGGCAAAAGAGGAAAAGAGAATCAAAGAGGTCCTTCCTTCACGGAAAGCATAAGTAACAGCAAGTGGAAGACACAATAACAAAAATAATTGCAGCACACAAAAACATAACTGTGGTATTATAAAGGAGTAAATGTGTATGCAGAGAAAATCTACACATGTACTATGGACTTTATATTCACGTTTATGTGCATCTTCTGAACTTGGATGTGGAAATGTGTGCACATGTGGAACGGGACATGTGGGGGTTTTCTGTCTTTAAACTAAACTTGCCATTCTGTTATGGCAGACATAGCCTTTCACATACAGTTTCTAATTCATGCACAGTCTAACTGCTTTAGCCATTAGCTGTATCTGTCTTTCTGTATATGTTTTTATTTGAATGAGAATGTATATGCAAATCGTCAAGGTGAGCTGGTTTATGGATTAGATATGTTTAGATATTTTTTCTTCAAGGAGGAAATTTGAAAGTATCAGAAGAAGAAAAAATGTAATTGGAATTGATAAATGAACTTATTCACTTACATACAAGTGAGTAATAACACTAAAGCACTTTTTTATTAAACAAGTATAAGTAGTTGCTTCAAAGTGCTGAATTTCAATAGTATAGCTTTTCATTGCAAGGATATATTGGTGTAAGTAAGGTAGGGATTAATAAGGGTAGAAAATCAAAAATAATCTATCAAAGAGATAACAAAAATTTTAGGAATGTCCAAATCGCCCATCTGCTTCAGTCTTAAAAAAGGAAAAAAAAATCTGAACCGGCTAACTCAGCAACACTAAAAAGTTTGAAAGACCACAGAAGACAACTAAAGTGCATGATGAGAGAATTATTTCCATGGTTAAGAAAAACAATTACACAACTAAGCCTTTATGAATGGAAATACAAATGGTTTACAACAAGGTGCAAACCACTGGTTACATGGATTCGACTTTGCCAAAAAACATCTAAAATGGTCTGCACAGTTCTGCAAAACGTTCTGGCCAGATGAAACCAAGATTAACTTGCACCAGATGGGAAGACAAAAGTATGAAGGAGAGAAACACTCATGATCTGAATCATACCGCATTATCTGTCAAACATGGTGCAGGGAATGTAATGGCGTGGCCATGAATGGCTCTCAGTGGAACTGGGTCACTCGTGTTTATTGATGATGTGGCTGCTGAGAGAACTATCAGGATAAATGCTAAATTGTACATAGCAAAACTGATCAGACAGCATTTCACAGTGTGAATGGATGATGACCCAAAGCATACTGCAAAAGTAACAGTATGGTTTGTGAGATAAAAAACTGAAAGGGACGCACAAACAAGCAGCAACTGAAGTTTGCTGCAAGGCGGTACTAAGTATAAAAATGTCAGTAATTCTTCAAAAGTTAATATAATCGTTTTTGTTAAACCCACTGAATTAAAGCTAAAGTTCTGCACCACTGTTACACATTGACTCTATGTCCAAAGGCAAAACTAGAAAAACTAGAAAAAACTGTCTTTGTCCTACAATCTGTTCTGCATATACCATAAAATTTAGGTGCCTAACTAACTAACTAACTAACTAACTAACTATATAAACTAAGTGTGACCTGCTCCAGCGTCTCCATATCTGGGTGCCACCACAATAACTGCACTCCAGTATTTAACTACTGCTTCAGGAGTCATCCAGCCCAACCAGCCTTCTTCACAACCAATGGTTGCCTTCTATGGCAGGCAGCTATGACCTTCTGACCACAGCTCCTAAATGAGCGTTTCTGCAACTGAGTCTTTGAAGATGGCCAACTCAGATGCTATGTCCCCCATCTCCCCTGGGATGCAATTAACTGTTCAGTAACTGCAGGGTTTACCATTTCTGTCCAGCAGTCTTTCCTGCCATCTGATCCAACTCACCACTAGTTGTTCAGCTCTGCTAATCTCTTCAACCTTGTGTCCAATCACTGACCAATGGGCTAAGTGCTTTGGTAAAATTTAAACTTGTGCTCTGCTTTAGGTCAGGCCATTCCTACAAATGACCTCTCTTCCAGTACATTATCCAAGATCCCATCCAGAATCGCCTTGCCATCCAGAGCCTTGCTCTCTGTGACTCAGTCACGCAGAGGTGACCCTCTCACGCTCCAGTGCAAATTCCATGACTGCAGCACTCAGCCAGCCAGTGGCTTGTTAGTATCCCCACAAACTCCCCGGTTCCTCTCATTATATGTAAAATCTGGATAAGGATAGAGTCCAGCCCCTCTCAGCGGTTTGTTTCCAGAACCCTTGTATAGAGGTGAGCCCAAATAAAATTAGTTGGTACCACTCCACCTAACACACTACCTTTTAAAAAAATATTTTTAAACAGATAAAAAAAAGCTGTTAGCAAGCTTGTCTTCCTGATCTGGCTCCAAGAACAGGTCCTGGTTTCCCTCACAGAGGAAGCTGCAGCATCTCAGATGCAATTCTTTTTTTTTCTTTTAATGAGACTGGTGACGTTTCATTTTACTGGAATTGTTGCTCAATATGATTCATGTTTTCTACAATCACAGTGTTGCTTTGTCAAAGTGAATATAACCTGCACAACACACTATTCGCTGAAGCTTTTCTTCCTCATTTAAGTTATTTCTTGAAAGCATTGTCTGCTGAGATGACATATTGTTGCTGAGCAGGAACTAATCCTATGGACAAACTCAGTGGAATGCTTACATCTTGATAACACATTCATTTGCAAGAGTAAAAAGAACATTACGTCAGAGCTTTACAGTTATCTGAAATTAATCAACTTCCCTCCAGCTAATAATAATTGAGTTTTCACCCAGGCCATAGTTTAATCAAAGATAAGATATCATATTTAAATGTAAAATAACATATGGGTATGAATGAAAGCATGAAGAAACAAGTTTAGCAGATGTAATGACAAAACCGATTAATTAATTATTTGATCCTCCTTTAGGATTAATTTAAATGTTTAATTGCATCCTGCCTGCCATAGTTATACAGTTCTGTTAAAGGCAGCTCTTATAGGGAGAAGGTCAAATGAGGTTACAGCTAGATGACAAAGTGGCATGCAAACTGAAAATCGTTTCATGTACACAAGCCTTGACTTCCTACTGTTGAAAAAATTTGATCTGACTTGAGCTATTAAAGATATGCGATATCACGTGCTCTGGATGTTTATCAGATTCTTTATTTTTGTTTGTTTCCTTTTCAGAACGATGTGGCACACTGGCTATGACTACCCGTGAATTAAAATCTGTTAGGCAGTGACCTTACCTTACCTTTTCTACATAGCAAGAAATTGGCTCAGAAGGGGTTGCTTTCTTACAGACTAATGGCCTCGTAGGGCCATCTGTACCACGTCTGGTCATTTTTATTGCTTTTGGCTTTGCTTTGTCCTTTTGGCACTCCTGCTGAATCTGAATTAAGACAAGAGGTGTCAGTACTGACAGGCTGTTTGGTTGTTGTGCTGCACTGTTTGAAGAATTGATTTGCAGTGCCATCTTTTACCTGACAAGGAGAATAGTGTGAACTCATGGCATTAACTAGTGCTGTTATACAACACTGTGAGGAGACTTGTGTAGGGAGGCATTAAACTAAAACCACTTGTGTCAGCAAACACAGTGGCCAGCACGGGCATTGTGTTTCTGGACATTGACGCTTAGTGAGATTTGACTGAGTATACATGAAAAATGGAAATATTTTTAGAGTAGAGATGAATGACAATTTTAACTTTTTTTTTTCCTTTTTTTCCTTTTTTTCCTTTTTATTCTCAAAAGGCAACACGGGCAATGGAAAAAAAAGAGGGAATATTTTCTATTGTGAATGAAGCTTGATGTGTGAGCTTCATGTGTAAGTGTTTGAATGATCTATTTATAATTCTTATAACTTTTTTTATAGCACATAAACTGCTTTGTATGTGTCCCTATACTGCTAAACGTACACAATGTATGGAATTGATAGGGAACAACAAAGTATACATAATAATTTTGATTTACTCCTCTACACAATCACAACTAATATTCACACAAGCCACTAACATCCAATTTCCCAGATATAAATATCCCATGATGTCACTGGCATTGATCCAAGTCCAAGACTGAGTTATTTTACCATCAAAACTTTGGCTTCCACAGGGGTTCCATTTATTTGTATCATCGCTTTAACAATTTATTTTCCATGATCAGTGTATCTTATTTTGTTTCATTAAGTTTGTCTCCCAATAGCAGTGTTTTTCTTTTTTTGAGATGTTCATCCCGCTCAGGTTCTTCACTTGTCTTAGTAGCACAGTCTTGTGCTATTAACAACCCTAACAGGAACTGTTGGTGTCTATTCAGGGTGGGGTGTGTTGGCTACGACAGTGATACATTTAATTGCAATTTTCTTGCTTTAAACGGACTTAATAAGTTGCCATTTCTTTTTTTTTTCCAGCTCTTGCGTCATGGCACTCTCAGCTCTACTTCCAGCCATTTCATCTGCATAAGTTCGGTGTGTAGATTAAACATTGTTTATTGTTCCAGGTCATTGAGCTTTCCTTCCTTTAAGTAGTTATCTTGCCTTTCTCTTTAACGATATGTTTTTGTTGCAAGATGGGAATCAAAACCATGATTCTCCTTCATGCTCCTCTTTCTCAGAATGTTAGCTTTCTACTGTGTCTCTTCCTATATAACACCATACAGTCCAACAAAAACAATTGCCCACCTAAATCAGCATTTCCCTCTCATTTTGTCAATATTGTGTCAATATTGAAATTACAACACTGATTTTAAAAAAACCTTTGTATAAAGAATATCTTACACGATTTTATAGTGTTTGATATCACATTTAGATAATGCATACTGTAAATGATGTCAGTTTACCTGTAAATTTACATGTAAATATAAACAGACTCAGGGCCTATAGCTTGACTTTATTTGGAGCACAAACACGATGGTAACCAAATTGTCCAGTCAGTGATTATAATAGCTGCAAAAAAATCTCAGCAGGCTTGCTTGTAGTCTTTCCTTGATAAGCATGGGTTTCTATTCAGAGTGCATATTTATTTCTACCATTTTGTGCCTGCATATGCCCCAAATTTGCAAAAACAACTAATCAATCCTAATTTAATGCATAAATGCATTTTAAAATTGATTTTTTCGTCGCCACCAAATTCAACAAAGATCAAGCCCAGGCACAAACTGTGTCAAACAGACAAATATCTCATTATAAATAATGGGGACAAAACAGCCTGCAACAAACAATGATGAATGAAAAGGAAGGAACTGAGAGGCAGCATCCTTATCTTGTCTTAGTAATAATTCCATAATTCCAGTGCACTTCCATTAGCGAGAGTTTGGGGACATTGAATGATTGTTGTAATTAATGAGAGATGGAGAGACCTGTGGCGAAGACAGAGAGACTAACAATATGTGTGTGAAGAGGCAAAATGGGAAAGGAAGCAAAAAGGGAAAGGGACTGCAGAAAGCCCTTGGCCCCCTGCCTGCAATCTGCAATCTGCTGATGGCGAAGCTCGTGACGAGGAGGTGCACAGCGTCCATTTTTAGCGATGAGGTCATCTTTAATTAACAAAACAAAGAGAGTCAGCTGTGTCACTCCAATCTGTTATCTGCAACCATGCTCAAGGACACCCTTTATCTCCATATAATTCAATCTCTTTGAATGAGGGCTTATCGACGCATTGGGGTGCATTCTTGGTCTCAACCAATGATGGAGCTGTCACATAAACAGGGGAGGGGGATACCACTAGCTCTGATCACATAAAAAAGGGCGACATGAGGAAAGAGGATAGGTATGTAGAAGTACGAGACATGTGATAATAGATGTAAGCAAAGCCGTGGAGCATCCCTGTGTTATTTATCCCAATAAGCTGGCTGGTTAAGCTAGAAGGAGGAAACTGGAACTAAAAAAAGGGCAAAGATCAAATGGCTAATCCATTTCTGAGTCCAACAGTGCCAGCGTGAGGTGACATCATTGCTGTGTAACCCTTAGTCCTGCTGCTGTCTGGTTTCTCTCTCCTCCAGCTTGTGCTCTGTCTTATTCTTTCCTCGTTGTCTTCTCTTTTTTTGTATCTGCGTCTCTCAGAGAGACTTTCCACATTTTCAGACAATCTCTTCTGTTTTTGTGTGCGCGTGTTCCTGTCAGTCCTGTAATTGTTCCAGTCTGCCATGCCCTCTGAGATTTTTTTTTTTCATGCCACAAAATCAGGTGTCACACAGCAGTGACGCAACACACAGACTCACAGGTTTTTAATTAGCACCAAGTGTGTGTGCATTTGTGCGAGGGTTGCGGGAAGCACAGTGCTACGCTTATGAACGCGCTCACAAAAAAAGTGTCACATCAGCACAACTGTGATTTAAGGACAAGCGACTGAAATTAGCAGCTGAGAAGATAATGCAGGAATGGTACAAATGTGATGATGGAAACCAAACCGTCTGTGTTTAGCCAAAAAAAGAGGCACTAGTAAGATTTTTCTTTTCCCTTCTTTGTTTGTGCTTCACTTTTTTTTAAAGAACTCCCAGGGAGATCGACAAGAAACATAGCTGAGAAACAAGAACATCATATTGCAAATATGTCACTATTTATTCCCACACTTTCAAAACACTGTCTTGCATCATTTTGCAAAAAAAAAAAAAAAAAAAGTTTAGCAGGCTGAGTTTCGGGCTTTGGTGCCACATAGCTTAAATGAAACCAGGTCAGTTCCTTACCATCCTTATCCTTCTTAACAAATATCATAAAAGTATCACCTTAATTACTTTACCATTACTTCAGGCACAAGTTAAAATGGATGTGCCTTCAGTATAGAGTATACAGTATACTAATTCTCTGTCACTCTATCACTGTGTCAACGTTTGGTTGTATTAAAACTAGACTTTCTAGTGTTTTAATAGTTTATGCAAAATCTCTTACGATCTGTGATTATCTTATTTTTCACATCTGGTTTGACCCATTAGTGCTGTGCTGACTTCTTTGTGAACACTGCCTCTGCATTGGTGTGCCATCTAGAGGCTTGAGCCTGAGTCTGAAGTCAATGATTTAAACACATCCATTCCTGATCAGGAGAGTAAATAATATTTAGAGGCAGGAGGGCTATTCCCTATATTAGTTTACCCTTAGCCATATTATACTGACGGATTTTAATGGCGCTATCACCCCATATTCAGATGGAAGATTAAAACAGAAATAGTGTTTTAACCAAAACAAAAAGTGCCACTAATGTTCAGGGATTTCCTCAAATTTGATTCTGTTTCTAACAGATAATATGAGTAGTTAATTGCTTTCTGTGGCGGTCACCAGAGGTCACAGAGATATCCATTTTAATTTGACTGCCCATCAGGATCATTTTTCATGTTTAGAGGTTGCCCATTAAAACCTTTTTATCTTTGTAACAGATGTTGTGCACAAGGCACACAAGTGTAGAATTCCCTGTTCCAGTCGTTATTAACTCCTCGCTTCACTTGCCTACATGCTATATTTTACAATAAGATAGACATTTTCTAACATAAGTTGCGTATCTGTAAGTTGTGACACAATTCTTTGGAAGCCCCTGAAGGAAAACATGGCTCACCGGTTGAGAGTTGACTTTACAAAGATGCTTTGACTGTCAATTTCCTTGAAATATAAATAACTGATAATTCAAAGGCACTCTTTCCACCATCTTGGCTTGTACCCCAGTCTGGCAGGGTGAAAGCGCGCTGCTGTAAAGACAAACGCTGGGCCAGATTTATAACACAAGACAAATCAAGAGCATCACTGCAAAATGAAGCGCTGCACTGTCATTTCTTTTATCTTGTATGTTTTATTTTCATACTCATCAGAAGTGAAAATAATAACTGGAAAATTGTATTAACTGCAGAGCCCTATACTCTACAACAGTATTTTTTGATTCTGATTGGTGCATCACTGTGGATGCATTTTGCATGGCGGCGTCTCTGTTAACACACTGCAGATACACATTCTGGGGACGGGATTCCCCAGTAATCGCTCAGAACTATAAGAATTCTCTTTTGCATGCCAGTATAGTCTGACTGGAATAGGTAGTTGGAGCAAAAACAACACAATATTTCAAATTACTTCTACAGCAATGTGTCACCTCTCAAGTTATTTAAACCACACGTTTCCCAACTTCTACTGTAGCAATATAAACTCTGGGTTCCAGCTAACATTTCCCGTTTTACTATGTGCAAACTGGAGGCTTTTGAGAATAGCACAGAGGTATCTACTATGGACGTGATTGTATTTAAGCCCTTAGGGTTGCTAGTACAGCGTTGTCCACATAAACAACAAGATAAATGCACTAAGGGCTCATCTGCTATCCTTACTACTCATGATTTGTGAGGGACCAGGGTGAAGCCTTAAAAAAAAGTGACAAATTTTCAAAAAGTACTGATAAGTAGGATAAGCTAAGAAAATTGGTTCCTAATGGCTTGTACAGATGTGGTTAGAATGGCTAACGTTACAAAATAAATGCTTCTTGGAGGAAAAGGAGTGAACGGAGACAAATGGCAACAAATGATATATATAAAAAGTGCAAATAAACTCAGTTGTGGGCTGTTTCTCAGGCCCCGATGAAAGTTTTAAGGTTGCAGGAAGACATGCTATTGACAGACTTCATACATCGCATTGTATTTTGTTACCTGCTTTTATTTTTAAGGCCTTTTTTGTTTATAATAGTTAGTACAACAGCCCTACCATATGTAAAAATAATATTGTCTTTTCCTGGATTCACAGCCAAATACAGTGCAAGTAGAGCAGGCTAAGAAAAAGAAATTAGGGAGAGGCATAGAAGTGGCATAAGAAACAAGAAGTCAGGGAGCTAACGTGGCTGGTTCTTACGCCACCAACCGTACTGATGGAGGGTTTATAACTGAATAAGGCACTTCCAAAGAACACACTCAAACTTTGACATGAAATTTCCAGTAAACACAGATCCCCTTTACCAATTATGAGGTAACTGAGGTGTAGAATCAATACGCATCACCAGGCAAGACGGAGTCACATCAGAAACATTTATGAATATTAGCTTGGAGGAAGAGAGCTTTCACTGTAAAGATTTTCAAGGACTTTATGATTGCATCTATTCATGCAGGAAGTTGTTAAGGATGAAAAACCTAAGCCAAAAGGGTGGCACATTACGTCATTCAAATCAGCTTATTTAACCCCAGCTTGTTGAAAAAAGCATTTGAAAAATAAAAGCGAGTCTTCCTCTTTAGCGATGACTGGAGCGATGACTGAATTTACTTTTTTCTTCTTCTTTTTTTTCCCCCAAGTGTTATCCCCACACATTTCAGCTGAGGTGTGTGACTTACTCTGCTGATGTCTAACGGATAAATATGTGAGTGCAGCTTTAATTTGTATCACAAATCATGTAAAAGCAGGTTGCACATGCCGGTTTCCAGTGGATAACATCGGCCCTCTCACAATCAGAGAAGCCAAATCTGTGGACTTATTTATGTCCTGTGACTGACCTGAACAATAGAGGGACACGGTCTTTTCTCCTGTCCTCGTCTAGACAGCAATAACATAGAAACATGGCTTTGTGAATCCAATAAAGACTGCATCCAAGTGTCTGCATCTTCACACTCTTTCTGTCTGCCATCTGTATGAGTGTGCATATGGCTGTGTGTGCTCTGGATGTGTGACTCATACTCAGCATGGCTGAGTGTCTGTTTGAAGCCGTCTATATTTCTTTTATGTCAGACGCCAGCCTGTAGCAGTGTTTCAGCTTTGAATGGATGCAGATGCATCCTCAAGTTCCATTAACCCTCTCAAGGCAGGCGTTGCAGATTTGCAACAGTTAAAAGCTAACAACCTGATTACCCCACATACATATTTTATGAGTTTGTTTTACTCAGAAGTACCACTGCAGGTATTCTTTTGTGCATTAGCAACAAAAATTTAATTTGAGCCTGAGAGGGTTAATGCTGGCTTCGGCTATACCCCATCTCCTGGATGAAGGTACTGCTATTACTACTGATTAAGTAGGATGCGGTCATGCTCATCCCTCTCTACCATACATTGTTATTAGTGTTTTATCTAGCTTTTTGTTTCCAGTAATACCGAGAAACAACTGTTATTTGTATGTTTTATGTTTACATTTCTGAACACCATAGGTGTCCTGTAATTTATCATGGAAGAGCCAAATGCTTCAAAGAGCACTTTTATAATAAACTAGTCCCTTATTCAACATTCAAATATAAAAATACAAAAAGTCACATCTTCCATAATATTCCCTCTTTAACACATGAAAAGTGAATATCACCTCACACTGCTTTATAGTGCCAACTGTCATCCCTGACTTAAGCTTTGGATCAGGATTTTTCCCTAGAATGGTCAAACATGGTTTTACTGTAATTCAGCCGAATAATCCTAGAGTGTACCCACCCTAAGATGTTGGAGAAGCTTGACTACGAGCTCAGTGGTTCATATCGTCACACAGTCTCGGAAAATGTGAACGGGGAAAATGAAGCAGAAACACTTGTTTCCAGAAAACCACCAAGATGCCCTCAAGCAAAAGGTTTATCCCCCAAACTGCTGCTTGGCCAACGAAAGCTGGCCTTAGTGGCAGCTGCCATAAGGAAATCTGTCAATGTGCATTTGTCTGTGAAAGGCAGGAGGAGCTGAGAAAAAAATATAGCACTGAGGAATGGCTCGGCTTTAAAACATATTGCACTTTTTATACACAAGGTGAGTATTGTATAGTGCTCAGCTGGACGTTTTTTTAATTTCAGCTTTTGGTTTCACAATTTGTTTCCCAGTAAATGCTTCTGAAATTCTTCTTAAATAAATAAAGTCCAATAACTTCAAAATACATAAGTGTGAGAAAACGGCAGTTCTTGAAAAACATGCTCCTTTATTTGTTGAGCTCAGAGAACTGGATCTCTTGATTTTAAGAGGCAGCCTTTACAGTTAGGTCCATAACTATTTGCACAATGAAACCAATTTTGTAATTTTGCCTCTGTACACCATCACAGTGGGTTTTAAATCAAATTAATCAAGGTGTGATTGAAGTGCTGGATTTTAGCTTTAATTTAAGGGAATTGACAAACGTATTGCTTTAACTGTTTAGGAAGTTCAGCTATACAGTCCGTCAAATTTAGAGGCTCCACGTGTAATTGGCCTAACATCATTTTAAATAAATCATTTGCAGTCAGTAACAGCAGGCAGTCTTGAACCCCTGGAAATCATCAAACGCTGCATCTCCTGTTTTGAGAAGATTCCAGAGATTTTCTACTGCAAAACTTGCTCTATTGGGTTGAGATCAGTTGACTGACTTAAGCAATGAAGAATATCACCAAACTTTGCATGGAGAAACTCTTGGCCTGCTTTAGCAGTACGCTTTGGGACGCTATCCATTTGCGCCATCTGATCAGTTTTGCAGAACGGAGCTGAGTCTGAGCAGAGATTATTTCTCTCTAAACTTCGCAATTCATCCTGCTACTTGTATCAGCAATCACGTCATTATTAAAAACCAGTGGCTTGGTTCCACCGTCTGCTATACATGCCCATGCCATAACAGCGCCTGCATCATGTTTGACAGATAATGTGATATGCTTCAGATAATGAGCTGTTTCTCTTTATTCTCCATACTTTTCTTTCCCGTCATTTTGTAACAAGTTAATCTTGATTTCATGTGTCCAAAGATTGTTTTAACATTTTTTAAATATATACTTTTTTCCTCCCTGAACTTGGCAGGCTCAGTTAGAAAAGTCAAATCTGGTCTTTCTGCTTTTGAGTATAATCTGCGAATTGTACATTGTCGTAAACCCTCTGTATTTATTTCATTTCTCGATTGCAGACTTTGACATTGATGTCTTCTTGAGGGTTTTCTTGACTTTGCTAAAGTTGTGAAGATGTTTTTCTTAACCAAGGAAAGAATTATGCAATGATCCAATAGCTGTCTGCTGTGGTGATGCTGCAGAGCCAGCCAGCACATTGGATGTACTAGGCTGTTGATTTGGCCACTCCTAAAGTTCTCTGACAGGTTTTTTTCAGCCTAATGATGGTCTCCTTCACTTGTCTTTATTAAGAGTTGTAGTGAAAAGCTACCAAATGCGAACTGAATGCTTGGAAATGACTCCATATCATTCATTTGCTTTTTTATGTAATAAAAAGAGAATGAGTCTCATTTGGCTGCTTTTTAATCATTTTCCAATAGTACATTCAATGTAAGTCCTAAAAAGTTGATGGGATACTTTTGTTAAACCCTGATCACACCACTGATTTATTTTAAATCCACTGTTTTGGTATACAAAGGCAAAAGTGGGTCATTAGAAGTGTCATATATATTAAGTAAACATATGGAGCATGTAAGTGCACTGCTTGTCACCAAACTCCTATTTGGGTTTATACTTAACCCTTTAAGACATACCATAGAACCGAGCCATTTTTTGGAGCATTTCAAGTTGCTATACATCAATACAACCATTATAGCCCAAATTTTAATAATATGTCTGCATTAAGTGCATAGTAATTACATAAATTGCAAAAAAGTGCAATAAACTACAAAAAAATTGAAAATCGTTTTTGTTTTTTTAACATATATTTCTAGTTAGAGAAATTTAAGAGGCTTATCCCTCAAAACTGTAAATACAAAAAAGTTGCACAAACTAGTTTCCCACCACGGGAAATTTATTTTGAGTGTCTTCATAGTTTTATTTTTGAGATACACCAATTTTTATATACTGCAGGAAAAACGAAAAAATATATTATACTGCAAATTTGCAAAATAACAGCATATGCATCAAAATACAATATTTCCAGCAGTGCAATATGAGTCCTCAGCATCCCAGAAACGACACAGAAAGTCATAAAGTCAAACATAACTTTTAAAAATACAAGTATAGGCTCATAAGGCCACGATGGTAAAAAACTACATTTCCGCAAAATGACATCACTTCCTGTTTCGGGCAGGTCATGCAGGACATGCGATAGTTCACGCTGATGGACGTAGGAAGTGTTACAAACAGCTGATCGGATCGGTAAAGTGTGTTTCTGGAATATTATGTTTTTGTTGCTGCAAGTGCTTTTTATGCAGTTTTTGCAAAGCTATATGTGGAAGGAAACTGTGACCGAGGACAAGCTGATGGCATAAGATGTAAGTACAACTTCTCCGGTTTCATATGCAAAAAAAATTATTGCGCTAGCTTACGTGGTTGCAGTGCTACCGGGATTTAAAAATAGTTACGCAAAATGGAGCGTGCCCGCTCTGACCGGCTTTAAAGGGTTAAAGAAAGTTCAGAAAGAAAAAAACACAGAATAAAGTTAAAAAGACAAAAGATGAAGACAATGATTTCAATCTGCATTGTTCTCTGTTATAACATGAATTAGAGTGGTGACTGGCACATAGCAAAGTGAGTCACCCACACCATCTGCCCCTCCGTACCTCACCTCTGCCAGCATGGCTCTGTCTAGCTATCTGTGCCCTCTCTTTCTCTGGTGCCCACGCTTCATTAGCTCCTCCCCTGGATGATGGATGGCCTGTCCGTGCATCCCAGTGTCTAAAGCCAGACCATCTCATTTCTCCAATATTATTAAATCTTGCCCTTTTCCCTGACTCACCCCAACTCCCGTCACTACCATGACCATTCCCCTATCCCCACAGTGCAGCGGTCAGTACCATTTACGTCCCTGATAAATTGTCCTACGTCATCTTCTCCCATCCTCAGTCTGAACTCCCACGCCTGTTCTGTATCCAGACAAAAGCTTTAAACTCATTCACTGCAAATGTAAGTTTAATTCTTCTTATTTGAGTCTTCTAATCAACTCATTAAACATCTTTATTCTTGTATCTGTCAGTGAAATCTCTCATCTTCCTTTCCGACATCGCTTCATCACCATTCTGAAAAAAAGGAGTCTCTCACTCCAGCTTGACCTAAAGCATGGCTCATCAGTGTTCCAGCAGTACATCACCTGATGTGGGTAATTGCTTTTCCTGCAAGCCCAATCCCATCTCAGATCTCCTAACATAAAGGTTAGGTTTCTAACTCAATGCATAACAGACTTTATTTATTATAGAATCAATAGTATAAACATTTCTTATTCTCAGCTTTTGTGTTTGTGAATGTAACTATTTGTACTTTTATATGTTGCCATGAATATATGTGGAACAAAGACCAACAATAAGAAAGCTTAATTAAAAAGATGCTTTTAGCCAATTTAAGCTCCTCTACCTGTGTAGATCTCTGCCTCTGAGGGATCCTCCACTCGTTTGTGCTGGATGATGTAGTCAGAAACTTTGCAGCCAATCAGAGGCTCCACATCCATCCACTCCAGGGCGACCATTGTGCTTGAGGGCTCCAGGTAAGGGGATAGGCGCAAACTAAACAATACAGAGAATACAAGATAAGATAAAAAAAAACACACAAAAAAAAACAGACATATATGAACAATGAGATAAAATGCTTCCACAACTATTTGGCATCCTCATCTGGAGTTTCACATAGGATTGTATCAGCATATGCTTTATGCTGAAAGCATGGTCATAAATCTCAAATGGATAAGTGGGAATCCCACGTGTTGTTGTTATTGTGTTGGACTAGAGAGTGCACCACCTCCAGCTATATGTCATCTGACAACAGAATAGCAAACAGAGACTTGGAACAAAACAGCATTCCAAAGCCACATGTGCTCCAGCAGCTTTCCATGTGTAGTTTTCCCCCTTTAATCCCTCAAAAGAGATAAAAGAACAACATTTCAATTTTTGTCTGCTCTCCAGCTGTGTCTGTGACAATGCCATGAAAGAGGTTAGCTGTTTTGATGCTCAGTTTTATCCTCACACATAATAATAATACTTATTTCAGGTTCTTAATGTGTCTACCACTAACCAGAGTTGGAGATTTTGGCAGCTGCAGTGACTCTTGGGCTTTTTTTTTGTCAGGTCGTAGAGTTACAGAAACCAAAACTCTGTTTGTGGCATCAAGTAAGTCAACAACCACAATTCATAAACAAAATACTAAGAAAACAGTCAAAAGGTTTATGCATTTCAGAGTACTTCTATAACATCTGTGCAAAATAAACTAGAGTCTGATTTCAATATCACTTCCTATCTATTGCTTTAAAGGCTTTTGCTTCTTGGCTTAAAAGTCAAGGGTCAGCATATATTATAACATTTGGGCCCACAGGAATGGTACTGAACTGCCAAAACTCACAGAGTTTTCTCTGCACAATCATTACAAAAGAAACAGCTGTTAATAAAGGATGGAACTGATTATTTTGCTATTTAAATGGTCCAGTAAAACTTTAAAAAGTCACAAAGAGAAGGACCAGTCAGTTACCTCTATGCCATTTATACACGTAAGCTAGAAACCCTCAATGAATGTATAAACTGGCTTAGCCAGTCAAGAGGCATATGCATGCAGCATATGGCCCTAAAAACCTGGAAGAAAAACTTTAAAATAAGGCAAACTGTCAGCAATTCATTCAAGCTAAAACTCTGAAAAATGTATTTAGAAAAACTTCTAATTTAGGGAAAACTACTTTCGGTGCTTTAGGATACTTACAATTGTGCAAGTGCAAGCTGCTTTGCAACCTCCCCCCACCCCCAGGGCCTCTTTTCATTCTGTGTTTTTCTTGTATCCATACACCCATTTTCTTAAACACTTATCAAGTTCAGGGATGCAGAAGGGTTGGAACCTATGCTAGCTCTTATAGGTGAGGGACACATTGTATAGGTAGATGGTTTATTGGGGGCCTATGCTTGGCTTAATGATTGCAATATCTGTTATCACTCGCACCTATTCTGTTTTTCCTCCTGCTGCTGCTCTTCCAGCCTTTGGGTATCCATGCATTGGGAGGGTAGGGAAATATGATCTTATGTTGTCAGTTTCTTGGACTTGGACTTTATAATCCGCTGTGTCAACCAAACTATAATAGGGATAATTCTTTTGAATGCATTAATGATGTGTGCCATAATACAATTTACTGCTTTAATTATGCAAATCAAAAATAAAATGAATCCAGTTTGTTCATTTTTTTAGTTATGATTTTTTTATGACTTTAGATAATTTATCATCTGAAGTCTTGCCCTTTCAACTTCCTGTTTCTTTTTAAAGATTTTTTAAGGCAACAATCGCTTGGGCGGATGACTCACAAAAGGCTCAGGGGTATTATTAGGACACCCTGAATGAGAGCATGTTCTTGTCAGGGAAGTGTAAGGGCCGACTGACAGTTATTAGAACTTCAGGGACTGTGCTTATGTCTACAGCTTTCTCAAGTGCCCCTGGAGTCGAGAGAGACAGGTAAGTGTGTATGTGTGCGCATATCCATGTGCGTATAAGTGTCCCTGCAGTGCACTGGTGCATGCATCCATAAAACCTCTCTTGTGTATGTGCATGGATTCCAAAGTGTCATAGTGTCACCTCACACTTACATCGGCTGCCTGAGGGGACTGCAGTTAGGCAGGCCATCTTTGCTGAAGGCACTCAGGTCACAGCGACACCAGTTATCGATGACATCGCCCTTTCCAGCACACCAGTATGAGCTCATTGTGGCACTCTTTAAGGCCTGTAAAGGGTAACAGGTGAGAGAAATGCAATTATCTTTTGAAACAAGGGCTTACTGTCCAGCTATGCTTATCCCATCCCCCCTCCTCACCTCCCACCCAGCCCACCCCCTCAACCAGTTTCCTCCACTGGTTTCCTCCACATTACAGCACACACAGACATTCATCTTATGTCAGTCAATTTTTCATTTACCTTTGACAGTTCCCTGAAATGAACTCCAGGAGACAGCCAGTAAAAATATAGTCTTACATTTGACGGAGTAAGGACTGGTCAAAATGCCCTCATGTTGCAAAATTGTTCAGAACTCAATGTAAGTCTCATAAAGATGTAACAGCAGAGGGGCACACACACACACACACACACACACACACACACACACACACACACACACACACACACAGTCAAAAAGAGAGTGACCTTTTCATACCCACCGTTCCCAATTACCAGAAGGCAGGAACATCACACTAGCATTAACACTGTGACACTATCACTGTGCTTACACTGTGATATCATAGATGCACTGTGACTTCTATGATAGAGGAGTGAGAGCTGTGACACTAGCCACCTCCCATTCCAGGGTAGCGGGTAGTGAGATATTAATAGATGAGATCAACTTCTGGCATCTCCTTGTGCTACTTCATTTACAGGTGGATGAAAAAAGTTAAAAAAAAAAGGTCGTAGCTCAGCCATCTTCTAAAAGGCAGCAAAATGCCAATATAACCATCAAAGCAATAAAATATAATGTCAGGGCTTTCGTTAAAGCTGCAGGCATGCTAGAGGGTGAGTTCAAGAGAGTTCACCATCACTACGACTCCCCGCCACACTACAGATCAATGAGCACTCAGTAATTTATGTGCTCTAACTGGTTGGTAGTGTGTATAGGAATTTATTTTACTTATGTATTAATCACATTATGTTATTGTATAATGCCTTGGTGCCACTGGATTTTAACATGTCTCACACTCATACAGTAAGACAGATGGTGGGGGTCTAGTAAGGAAGTTGGGGGAAGCAGACAACTCCACAGGAAGAGTCTTTTGTCTCTTCGAGGACTCTGGGAGGTAGCAAGGGAGTGTGAACCTTAAGGTGTGAAACAGCTGTGTACTGCCTTTTGTTCCTGGAAAAGATATTTAACTGAGAGCCATGCTAGGCTCAGAGAGACTCCGTGTCTCCGTCTGCCCCGCGATCATGCAGGCTCTCCACCAAGCTTGGTTTTTCTGTTCTTTTGTGTTTTGATTAAAGAATGTTAGCTACCGCTCACCGCTCGTCTGCAGGCTTTATTTAAATGGAAAACTTCCACAACAAGTGTTACCTCATGCAGGCTACTTTGGAGACGTGCTTGATCGTGATCTCAAAAAAAGGGCACTGAAGCCGTGCAGAAACAGTAGCATTGTGTACCAGGTATCCAACAAAAAGGAGGAAGGAGGCCCCTTATTGTTCGAACACATGGCATATGAGGCTGATTCAAAAGCAGAGCAACTGATGATACTACACACACATCTCTAAGACGACTGAGTACATGCTGCACACAAACAAAGTGAAAAACAAACATGATCATGATTAATTTCAACAGCTCACTGTTTCGTTTCATTTGAGAAACGCCAACAAAGATTTTCTGCAGTGTGTTGATTAGTAGAAGTGACATTCGAGCTGACTTTGGTCATAGGCCTGACCAGAGAGGCAAACAGCTTGGCCAAAATTGAGTCAGGGTATGCACTCAGAAGCTGATGTTAGCATTTCCATAACATTGCATTGTGAGCCTCAAAGAAGGCTCAACAGACTTTCATGGGAACTGACTTCTTCCACTCGAGGCAAAGTACCTTGAGAGCACAAATGACCTAAATGAGCAGCAGAGGAAAGAGTGAGGAAAATAAAGAGGGTGAGGCTGGAGAAAGAAAGAAAGGAAGAAAGAGAGAAATAAAATAGGACAGTGAAAAAAATCCACATACAAAGGTGTGAAAATGGGGACTTCCAACACTGAAACACATTCCCTGACTTTACTAGGGAATGGATCCTTTTGCAGCGCACACTTCATCATTACATCCTCCAGTACAGTACCAGGGCTCTAAATTAGGTATTATAGGGGGCAAGCAAGCACTATAATCCAGAGCCATATTATAATCCATTGGAAAACCAAAAAGGTTATTATGCCACCCCCCCACCCCCACCGGATGAACCCATGTGGTAAACTGCTGCCAGAAAACAACAACAGCAGTAGTCTTGCCACCTCAAATCAATGGGAAGCAGGCCACAGTGAAATGCAACACACACAAATAACACGGGCTCAAGGTCTATGCACGCACACAGTCTAGGCAAATATGAGAAACAATCTCCAATACCAGGGGCAAAAGAGAGAAAGACCACAGGACTGCAGTGCCTGTACCACCATCAGATTCCTAGAAGAAAAAAAAAAACCATATGGGTTTCTGCGCTTGATTGCATGGCTGCACATGTGAAAAACAGACAAAGCGATTACCACTGTGTTTATGTTTGAAGAGTAATGCAAGCCATTCTCCTTTGGGTAAACAGGGAATCTAATTTTGGTTTAGGGAACGAGGTGGGAGTTGGGTGGGGATGCAGGAGGTAAAATAAAGACGAGGATTTAAAGTTCAGCAGGAAAAAAAAGCATTTAATTACGATAGAATGCGTGCGGTGGCTCGTGGTGACGAAGACAGCAACGTATGCGGCAGGTGAGAGTGAAAAGAAATAAATAGGCAGGAAAAAAAATCCAGTGATGAAATAAACAAACACAATGAAAATCCCGGGTCAGAGTGTACGTGTGTTCAGTGCTGTTGCTACATAAGTCACAGTTGGCAAGAGGAGGCTACTCTACACTTTATCGATTAACTGCGTATTCTGCATTTCCCAGAACTCCACAGATCCATACACATTCTGTAAGAACCAAACATTATCCATTAAGCTTCATATTAAAAAAGGTGGTGTTTCCGTAAAGAAGGCTCTCTCTGAGGACAGAGTCTTTGTGCACCTCAAACACATTCACTTTTAGGAACCTGCTAGTGCCTCTAACACGCCGTTTTACCGGTTCGCAAACACGGCACAACTTTGTCTCTGCTAACCTTATCAACACTGAACGAATCAAGCTGAAATGCAATCACTCCCCACGTCAAATGTAAGACAAGAGCAGTGAACATTGAGGGCAACTGAGCATCAGCAAAAACTCAAGCCACAAATTCCGAGCTTTGACGTCATTTAAACCCTGCAGACTCGTTGGCACCAAAACACAATTTAGACCTTTCACTTTTCTAGATGCCTGTCGTGACTTACAAGTAAGCAAGCAACGCCATAGTGACGTCTTTAATGTATTAATCTGTTTGTCTAGTCTATGCTGACCATATTACTGTCTGTATCCAGAGGCTAATACACAAAAACACTGGCCAGCTGGCCCAGAGTATTGATTTATAAAATAATCACCAGTGGTGGTAAAGAGTGTAAGACAGAGCACACACACACACACACACACACACAGCCCACCATAATGATGTTCTTTGTGTGCGTGTGCGTGCATGCACACATGCATTTATCTGGCCCTTTCCATCATTCAAGGCTAATGGTGTTAACAAGGGAACCAATGGGCTGCTTCTAGGAACCTTCCAGGAAATGGGACAGTGGGGGCAGCTCAAAGGTTGGTTCAAACAGAGGTTGATAGTGTGTTTGAAAACTCTCAAATATTAGGAAGGTTTGGGTTTTTTGGTGTCCCAGTTCTGCCTGAAGATGTTCTGAGCCGATCTGACCTTTCCAGCAAAGTAAAGTGATGGTTAGTGTGTTATTGTATTTTCTGTTACAAGATAGCTGTTTTTAATTGCCTAATGCTAAGAAAACAATTATAACAATAATAACGATAAAACAAACCATATCCTTTACTGAGGTAATTATCTATGCTACTTTTAAGCATTCATTCTGTAAGTTGTATGAACACTAATGCACTTTTTGGGGCTTTGTTATTGGAAAGAAAGGTTTGTGTCTGTGAGGTCAAACTGTTTTGGCTGAAGCATAAAGAACAAGTCTGTACTGCTGCTGATGTAATTAATGGATGTTTGTGGATGAGGATGTAAATAGTATGCACTGACCATGCAGGTTTTGTAGAAAATTGTTTAATTATCTACCCTACAGGAGCGTTCGCCTTCCTTCTTTTTTATTGTTGCTTTAGTCTTTGCCTTTTTTCATCTCTCTCTGTTTTCCTCCCTCTCTTTGCTTTTTTCCCCCCGTAAATTGAATTGAATCGAATTAAACTAAATTAAATTTTAATTAGATTTATGATTCTGGAATCTAGAAAGTTAGTTTATAACATAAATTTGCAGCAGTATTCAAGAAGTGTTGTTGTTCTACAAACCAAATAAACTCTGTGACCTGAAGGGGGAGGAAAAAAGAACTTTATGGCTGCTCTGCAAAGCCAGTTAATAATGTCCTCCAGGAAGTAGGTGCACATGTTTCTTTGCCAAAGATGAAAAGAGAAGACTTCATGAACATACCTTCTGAGGATTCAGGGTGACAGAAACCCCACAATGGCATTAGTGCACTTAATAAAAGCATAAAAAAAGGAAACGTGTGCAGATCTGGGATAAATTTCTATTGAGTGATGAAACCACACACACAAACATAAAAATCCTTTACTGACCACCACCTCATCTGTCAAACACAGTGGTTCTGTTATGTGTTGGGCATGCGTGGCTGCGCATGGAACTGGCACACTGCTGTTTACTGATTATTTCCCCGCTTTTAGGCACGACGGCGTGAGCACTGTATGAGTTTCAGCCAAATTCATCAAAACACACCACATCATATTTCATAATTCAACAGGTCAGTGAATTAAAAACACTATCTTTAGCCAAGTCAGGCATTTTATCAGTTGAACTAAATTCCACTTGCTAAAGGTGACAGTAAAGGTTCATTAGAGTCCACAACAACTGTCCTAAAGGTGAACTTGAGAAGCATTTGACATGATACTCCATTAAATATTTATTGTAACAGTTTTGTTTGACATGATGTGATCTGTCCAGTTACTTCTAATTGTATAATTGAACTTTGCGCTATGTGTTACAAGGTATTGTATGTTACTTGCTCCCTATGCAGTGCCTACTATACTCTCTTGGTTAATGGTGTTGCCGTTTTCATTTTAAACCTGTAGGCTCTCATCTACTCTTCGGAAATATTGGAGACACACCCCTGCGAGGGGCTGCAGTACTGGATAATGGTCAGAGCATGACAGCAACAATTCTCCAAGATATAGAGCATTCTGACCCATTACACTCACAACCAATTTGTTCAAAAGGTTTGCCGTAATTCAGTCATAGCAACACAGAACTACTGGCAAGCAATAAGCTTATTATATTTTATTTTTTTTACCTTGGTTTTTTCTTCTGTGGGACTAAAAAAGTCTGTGGTAATCTGCATATGCATGTATTTATTTTCATACATGCATCTGCCCAGTAAGCAAGACCACCAGTGCAATTCCAAGACTGGTTCCAGTTGAATTCAAGTCAAGACTCGATCTAAAAGACGCCCTGCCAGAGAACAGAGCAACATGAGAGGCATTTAGGACCAAAACAAAGACGGAGGAAACCTCAAGTCTACACTTCCAAAAATAATCATTATCATCTATAAATCCATCTAAAAGTGCAAATGAAGAATGAATAAGCAATCAAAAAACCCACAAGCTCTGGGACTGAAATCTTGTTCGGACTCAAACGACATGGATACACAGAATTACATCTTTGTGTTATTCAGTATTTGAAAGGATCACTTTTTAAAAAGGTAAATTGCAACTATTGAAGATGTTGCAATAAACTTTAATTGAGTACCAAAAGAAAAAAAACAAAAAACCCACACTGTGGACTAAAAAGACTAAAAATAAAGACATTTCTTGTATATTGTTACTTTATTTTGAGGTTTTATAACCATCCAGTATCAGTTCACTTAGCTTTTATCGGTTTCAAAAGCCTATTTTCAATTTTCACTTTAGGTTTCTTTTTTGTTTAGTTTCAGTTGACTGTAAAAAAAATGTTCTGTTATAGTCTTTACAGGGAAAGGCTGATTTCACATTGTGACCAAATCCCCTTCTGGCGTCACATGAGTCAGTAGTGAAATGGACGTGATGCGTCCTGTCAAACAATCAGGCAGCTGGGGGGGGGGGGGGGGGGGGGGGGGGGTTACTGACAGATGCCAGGACCTCGGAAAGGAGGGACAAAAGGAGGCAAAAAAAGAGTAAGTGGTCGACACATATAGATATGATCTCGGTCCACCTAATCATAAACTAGATAACAAAGCTTCTATTTTGATTGCTTCCATGGGCTAAAGGGGGGAAAAAAGTACTTCATCTCTGAGAAAGCTTTTGCCACATGGCAGCTGTCTTTCCTGATAGACTCAGCCAAGTAGAAAGACAGTCTCAAGCAAAATTGCGCATGTGAGACGGACACACATAAAGGAAGAGAGTGACAGAGCGAGAGGGTGGTTGCGTGTGTAGCGAGGCAGGTCGTCGCTTGTCTCTAATGCAATATAGGTATGTGCCATTCTGACTAGAAGCAGCTGTGGCCGAGAGAAGAAGAGAAAGCGAAGAAAAGAGGAGCAGTGATGGACTCCCCTCCCTCCCAAGAGGTCGATGACATCAATAAGAAGCTAATAATCCTGCCTCAAGCTACCTCAGAAGGGCTGAGCGATCCACTGCAGTCTAGCCCTTCTCCTCCTCTTCCTCCTCCTCCTTCTCATACATCTCACTCTCTAAACCCCCAGAAGACCACTAGTGGGTAGGGGAAGAGAAAAGGATGGATGGATAGCAAGGTGTTTGGAAGAGAGGCATTTTACTCTTCCTCACGTTTATGTATTGATGAAGCCCACTATGGGCCGTCTACTATTGATTGTGCCTTCTTTTCTTTGGGGCTGTGGTACTTGTTATGGGAGGCACGTACAGGAAGCTATATCGTGTATGTGCGATCATAGGTTCACATATATATACACACACACACACACACACAAATACATTTGATTGCTGAATGATTGATAAGGGTAAAGCTAAACTAAGCTAAACTCCTCCGTATATATGCATGCACATGTCTTAGGTGGACGTTACCTGAAATCTTGTTTACTCACACTGAGAAGACAAAGTTATCAAAACTTAGGTATCAAAAATAAAAAAGTGCTGAATGAACAAACAAAGAAAATATGGTCTAATATTTAGCCAGACCCCATTAGTAAATTTGCTTATGGAAAGGAAATGTGATATGATTAACTTTCTCTGCAAAAAGATCCAAAGACATCTGAAATGGGATGAATCATAGTGCAGCACGTGGCAATTAAGCTGATATTACATTCAGCTGTATATACTTGTTTAGACACGGGCGCGCATATCTCACACATATACACATCGACTTCCCCACAAGAGAAAACCATGATGTCATCCTTTTTAGTCCCTCTGTATTACAGTATTCGTTTCCAGCGGTCAAAGTCAACCAACCAATGCCACCTAGAGTTGAATTCTTATAACTGCATCAGTTAAATGCTTCAGACAACAACAAATATGTACAGTTAGAAAGTTTGATTACATCACCATTAACTGAATGCCCAGTGGTGCAGTATTTAGCTGCCAGCTTGTCAGCACAAACCACCAGCAGTGTAAAGATGTGAAGACAGATGTGCATATCTATCTGTCTGTCTGTCTGTCTGTCTGTCTATCTATATCTATGTATATATCTATATATATATATCTATATATATATATATATATGTGTATATACTATCTATCTATCTATCTATCTATCTGTCTTCTCTTCGTCTATCTATCTATCTTCATATATATCTGATATATATATATATATATATAACTATATATAGTATACTATATATACATAATGACAGACAGACAGACAGATGTGCATATCTATCTGTCTGTCTGTCAGTCTATCTATCTATATATATATATATATATATGTGGGATAATCATATTCATATTTAAACGATATGTATAAATGTTAGCAGATTAAATCTTGCAAACTTGGGAAAATAGAAGGAATTGAGGTATTAATGATAAAATTAGGCATTTCATTAAAAAAAACAAAAACATCTGATGTTTAAATAAAGTGGTGAAAGTTTATTCCTGTATGCGGATTGCTTTTGCTTTGAGTAGCATCACACCTCTTAATTAGGTTGACAGTTCACATTCTCATCTGTCCCTTTTCCCTTTGCACACATGCATGTGCATGTAAGCTGGCACACAGACACAGAGCTTCCTATACTCCCACGCTGCTTTCTCACCTCTTTGGTGACGTTGTCTTGGACCAAGCTGTAAAGGGGCACGACGCGACTGACTTCCAGCAGAACAGGGATGGGGGAAGGCTGTTCACCAGTCCTGCTGTTACCAGTGCGGCCTCTTCCCGATACTCCACCCATCATGGCCTGGTGATGGCATAGGTGGCAGCCAGCTGGACAGCTGCCCTTTTCTTCACAGCGGATCTCCACACCATTCACCATGTCATCAGATAAAAGCTGGCTCTTCTGCAGCGCCGACAGGTAGCTGATGAAGGGAAGTGACTTCAGCTCACGACGCCCGCCTCCACCAATACCCTGCTCTGTTGCCTCTGGAGGGGTTTTTGGGGAGAAAGGGGTGTTATATGGGGCATTAGTCAAAGGAAGGAGATAAACAATTAAATGCAATATTGATTTACTTTAAATAATTGATGCCACAGTGTCAGATTCTTTCTTTTTTTTATATGTACGCTTTCATAATTATAAAGACAATCCCCCTTTTCTTAACTCTGTAAAAATAATTTAACCTTGCTTGGAAAAAAAGAAGATTAGTTGCATAGAATATCACCATCTGGATTTACTTGAAAGAAAAAAAACAAAAAACCTAATCCCTTACGACCATCAGCTGTCATAGACAAAAGAGGAATGGCTAGGGGATAAAAGAAGGAGGGAGGGGATGTGCCTGGTTTCTTCTCATAAGTGTCAATTACCACTTTTTGATGTCCTCACTGGAGTTTGGGGAGATTCTTTTTCATCATTTCCTCCTTAAGCAGGAAAATAACACACCACATGGAAAGAAGAGGAAGTGAAAGAAACAGGGGAGGAGAGAGATTGCTAATCGGGTGTTGAGTGATTGATTTGGAGGACACAGCAAGCCACATGTTTCAGTGGAGCACATCTGCCATCTGCGCTGATGTGGCAGATGTGCTTTTGTTTCCGTTTACTTTCCAAAGAAATGCAAGTTTTCCAACTAAGCGATAATGTATTTTTTCTAAAACAATAAATAAGAGTGCACCAAAGCTTCTTTCACGATATAACAATTAAATATAATGCACTGTCGCGCTGTGTAACAAACTGCGGAGAAAACACAATGAGAAATATGCAAAATGAGACGCATATTACTGAAAACAAATCCGTTTTTATCAGTGTAAATTACAACATCAGCCTCTACACATGTACAAAAACAGCAGTGTGCAAAATCCTACTCTATAGTCACGCTTACTGAAAGTGTAGACAGTTTAAGTTTGCTCTTCCTCTTCATTGCATGTTCAGTTAGGCCAATTAGAGATGCTCTTTTAAAAGGCTTATTAAGAATTAGCTTTGCAGAAATGAAAACTGCAAGCATCAAATAACACATTGACAGCATGCAACGCATAAAAGAAAATAGCAGGCATCTTATAAAAAAATGTGAAATATTTATCTGCAAATACAAAAGAAACATTTTCGAACTATTCTAATTTGCATTACATTTATGTGGCATTTCCATGATCGTTTCAATTAAAAATCGAGGTAAGTAAGTAAAAATTTGACAACAAAGTCGTTGCAACAATTAAGTATCATATCCAAAAAGAATACTGGGTTTAGACAAATATACCAGAGTGGATTCTTCCAGGATAATATTAAAAAGTGGCTCTGAAATAACCATCTGTGCTCAAAGTTTAGTTATTAAATCTAAGCTGTATTTCATGTCAGGTAGCTAAGACTTGTTCTCCGTAAGTCTGTGTGTCAAAGAAAAGTTTGTGTGTCTTTGTTAGTTATTCCCTGTGTCCAGCTAGATGACACTTTAAAGGTGGGTGGTAACTTCATTTGAAACACAATGCAAACAGGCTCAATGGGAGGCCCATGAGCCCAATTACACCCACTTCACAAGGAAGCACAGACAATGAAAAGCGATGTTGTCAACCAGCTCCCACAATAAATCCCATATCACCTAAGCATTGTGCACCTGTGTCTGTGAGCCTGCTTATTTGTGGTGTATAAAGTACACTCCACACACATTTAGAGAAATTACCCCAAATTCGCAGTTTAAGGAGTGACCCAGCTTGTTGCCTCTTTAGCTGTGACAGCTCTTTACTGTGTGGAATAGATGTGATGCTTGTGCAAGACTTGCCTGTCACCAAAACACTGTAAAGAGATAAGTGTGGTGAGGTTACTTGCTATTAATCTTGATCTGTCTTTGTTAATTAAAATCTCTTTGTAGACTGGTTGCATCATAATTAAGTCAACAGGGACCCATCCCCTTTGGCCAGAGTGATGTTGCCCACGCAACAACAGCAACAGAGTCAGGTATCTTTCTAAGGCAATTAGATACAGATACACTCACTATGGGCGGATGATGTTATTGCTTTAGTAAGACAACTATAACAGGTCCATACTAACTAGTGATTTTAACAGGTCCTTGCTTTAAGTATAGATATTGTAAATTATATACATTTCTTTTAACTAATATAGAGAAAAAAGGGCAGCACAACAATTACGGCTCTGATGATAGTAGGCTAAAAGAAATATTAAATATCTTAGGATATATCTTGAAGTGGGCCATTTTTAGATAGTCCTGTTAAAGTAAATCATCAGCTCCAACATTCAAGCCACGAGCTCAGTGTTGCAACTCTGCAGCTGACACAACAGCTCTCACCCACTGGGGACATGGGAGTTTTCAGCAGTGTGGTGTGATGTCTAGCACCAGACACTGCCAGCTAATCTGATGGGTCCTATGGGTTGTGGGGTGGGGCCTCCTCCAGGCTTGTTCCTGCATATCCCATTGATGTTTGACTGATATCAGGAGAGTTTGCAGACCAGGTTAAAAACACAGACTCATGTTGCCTTAGCTGGTCGGCGTTTCTGCAGAATAGGTGGGACATGACCTTTGGGGGAAGCCAGTGCTGTTAAAGCAAAGGGAGGTGCTGTCGCCATGCAGACAAGGGTTGTGTTTTGTCTGCAACAATGGTGGCACGTGTCAGAGTAATCCACATGATTGCCGGGACCCAAAGTTTCCCGGCAGAACATTGTGCTGTAACTGGATTACCAGTGGTATTCACTTCACCTGTCAGTGGTTTTAATTTTGTTGCTGATATCTGTATCGTGTGAACATTCTAAGTAGACCTATTCTGACATCTAATGGTCACTCTGTGTAATTACTGCCTTCTTTTAAAAACAAAGCTTGTGAACACTGCTTCAGGTATGCTATGGGAGAATAGTTTTCTCAGCTACAAGTTTGGTTACTTGGTTACAAGTTAACCAGTTATCTAACTTAAAAGGGGGTAGCTTTAATGGAGAAGGATATTCTGCTAAAATGACATTGCAATAATTGTATTGTGTTTATTGCATTTTATTGATCTCCAAAAGTTGATTCTGTTCATCTGGACGTAGGGTTTTATGGGAGAAACGCTACGTCCAGCGCGGAGTCAAGGACACCATTTACGTGAAAAGCGAAAGACCATCTCTGAATCGAGAAGGGGGCCTAAGGGCACATCTGTCACCATCTTGCAATGCTGTGATTGCACCCATCTCTTTGTGAATGGTACTCATGGCCATTGATCATTGATCTTTGATCAGTGGGTTTTGGTCAGTGGTTGTTGATCAATGGTCATGAGATTTTGCATAATTAAGATTAAGGAATTGGCCCATTGTTCCTTCAGTGGGCTGGTTTCAGTCATTATGCAAATGTACTGTTTATAAGATTGGGGAAAACTGCAGTCAGCTGAGACTGAAGAAGTCACTTGGATGAGTGACGAAACGTTTCTCCCACAAAACGCTACGTCCAGATGAACAGAATCAACTTTTGGAGATTTACTTTCCTGGATGATTGAGAATGCACCAAGACATTTTACTGTTGAATTAACAAGTTGCTGGGAGAAGAACACATATGAATCCATCTAACTGCATTTATATCACACCTAAACATGCAATGCTTACTCTTGCTTTTTGCCTGTGTGTTTATTCACTGCATATACCAATCTAACCAAATCGATAGAATTTTGTATTTAAAAACATTTGGTATGGAGTTGTATTTCTTTTGGGAATTTCTGAGGTCATCCAACTCGCTAGGTGGCGAGCTCCAGTAATCCTGAAAAACTGCGCTCTCCGTTTACTAAATGGCAGCCAATCAAAACAACCGTAGGGCTCGCCTCTGTGCGTATTGCGTAACATCCCGGTTGTGTGTGCGTGATGTCGTCAGCACTGCAGTCTTTACTAGCAGCTGCATAGCCGAAAGATACAGAACGCCCCGCAACAGCGCTGCACTTTTAACCAGCAAAACAGTGAAGTGAAGGTAATGTTTAAAAGCAGAAAAGCCTCGAGAGACTCTTACGACGAGTCGCCTTTCTTACGTTTGAATGCACGCCCTTCAAAGTCAGTACTGTCGGTGAATAACACTACTGTTTATGTGCAGGGCTAAGGGCATTTGTCGTATTGTGGTGAGGCCTGCGGTTTACTTTTCCTTTGCAAGTCTGGACTGCAGTGTCAACCTGCTGTAAAACAACAAGTTAGCATTATGTTGGTGTAGGATTTAACCTAGTACTCCCGTTTGTCATTAGCATGACACGGTGTATCTCTTAGCTTGCTGATACACGCCATCACTCACCACATGTTGGGTTTCAGTAGCTCCACGTCATTGAACTGTGTCTATCTAACCGTTAATGTTGATCTAATCTGCTCTGTTATCTAGAATCTAACTTAAACTTGACCTGGCAAATAAGCGTGGCTGCATCCTGTTTATTTTTTGAATATCTGTTAGTTTCGTCTGCTTCAGTGTTACAGTGTGGCACAATGTTACAGAACTGTTCATTTCTTCCATTTAAGGTGAGGACCACAATGGCAGCTGCTCTTGACCCAGATCTAATGAGGGAGGTTCTCGAATGCCCCATCTGCCTGGAAACCTACAACCAGGAACAAATGCGACCCAAGCTCCTGCAGTGTGGTCACACAGTGTGCCGGCAGTGTCTGGAGAAGCTGTTAGCCAATACTATCAATGGTGTCCGCTGCCCCTTTTGTAGCAAGGTCTCCCGTATGAGCAGCATCTCCCAGTTGGCCGACAATCTCACTGTGCTCAAGATTCTCGATTGCACTATGTCCTGCAGTGCTGCTGCCGCCGCCCTAATGTGCAAATCCTGCTGCAATCGCCTGCCGCGACAGTACTGCCACGATTGTGCCTCGGTTCTCTGTGAGCTCTGCAAAGGAGATGGCCACCTGCATGAAGGACATTCAGTCCAGCCGATAAGGGTGGCTGCTGAACAGCGTCGTAAGGACCTAGGTTGTAAACTGGAGGCTCTCCGTGATGTTATAGGAGAAATTCAGAAAAAAAAGACAGTAATTGAAAACATTTCCAAGTCCTTGAGACTAAAGTACCGAACAATACAGCAGGACTACACTACAGCTGAGCTACGTCTTCAAGAGGAGCTCAGCAGGTCTCGAAGGACATTCAGGACTTCCATGGCAGAAGTAGAAAAGCTCAACGCGCAGGTCCTGGAGGAGCAGACATATCTTCTTAACATTGCAGAGGTCAAAGTGGTGTCACGCTGTGATTATCTGACAATGCGAGCAAGACAAAGTGACATTGCCTTGCTAAAAGACGATGGCGGAGACAGTGATGATGAGGAACTGGATCTGAGGAGCAGTTTACCCACAACCTTTCAACTGCAACAGCCAGAGCTGATCAGAACAGAGCAGTCTAAACCTCTAGAAGTGGGCCAGCTGACCACAAGAACTTGCACCATCAATACAGATGATGAGGAGAGTGGGTTAGAAATTGCACTTGAAAGTGATGTAGAGGGGGCGGGAGCTACAGGAGGTGAAGTGGTGGCTCCAGTGGATCTTTACCGAGACATTGACATGGTTGCAGCTGTGGAGGAGGCAGTATGTGGTTCGCCAAGCAGCTTTAAATCAAAGTCTATGGATGCAGGAGGAGGATCACCTGGAGCAGCGCGGGCAAGTTCAGGGCCGCCAGTCTGCCAGTTTGTGAAGAAGATGGGCTCTAAGGGAACTCTACCTGGGAGTTTCAATCTGCCTGTCAGCATCTGTGTGACGCCTCAAGGTGAGGTACTGGTGGCTGATCGTGGGAACTTCCGTATCCAGATTTTTAATCGCAAAGGCTTCCAACGTGAAATTCGGCGCAGCGCTAGTAGCATTGACAACTTTGTCCTGAGCTTCCTGGGGGCTGATTTGCCTAACCTCATCCCCTTATCTATTGCTGTGACTGCACAAGGCTTGATTGGTGTCACTGACAACTACGATAACTCAGTTAAAGTTTACACCATGGATGGACACTGTGTGGCCTGCCACAAGAACCAACTGATTAAACCCTGGGGTATTACTGCCATGCCATCAGGCCAGTTTGTGGTGTCAGATGTCGAAGGTGGCAAGCTGTGGTGTATAGCGGTAGACCGCAACGTAGGTGTGGTCAGCTACAACAGACTTTGCTCTGCTGTACGGCCAAAGTTTGTGACATGTGATGCAGCTGGAACGGTTTATTTTACCCAGGGCTTGGCCCTGAACTTTGAGAAACGCCAGAATGAGCCCCACCTGGAGGGTGGCTTTTCCATCGGTTCGGTGGGTACTGATGGCCAGCTTGGCAAACAGCTCAGCCATTTCTTCTCGGAGACGGAAGACTTCCGCTGTATCACTGGCATGTGTGTGGATTCCAATGGAGATTTGCTGGTTACAGACAGTGGCAGGAAAGAAATCCTCCAGTTTCCAAAAGAAGGTGGATACAATATTTTAATCCAGGAAGGGCTGACCTGTCCTGTGGGAGTGGCCACTACCCAGAAAGGACAGCTGCTAGTGCTGGACTGTTGGGACCACTGTGTTAAAGTCTACACATACATTCAGAGGAGGCATTCCTCTACTTCTTAGAAGAACAACAAAGTGTAATTGCCCTTTGTTGTGCAATTGCAAAGTACAGAAGTTTGGAAAAGGAAGAAACATACTCTTATTTAACACTCTTTAATTTAGCTGCAATCCAGTCAGTTCTCACTGTAGCTCTCATTTGGGTTATTAAATCAGTAGTTCAGTCAATTCAGTTCAGGTTATAGTCTACTGGGTTTTATCTTGAGTATCTCAAGTTGAATCCGGTTCTTATAATGCAGGGATGTCAAACTCATTTTACATTGTGGGCCACATACACGCACAGCCCACTTTGATCTTAAGTGGGCCAGACTTTCTGATAGTGTTTAATCACACATTTAGTCCCTGAGATATTTCAATATAAAGAAACAAGTGCAATTTCAAGAATAAATCAGTTTTTCTACATGATATAGAAATGTTGCTTTGGGCTTAAATTGTAAGAAGTAATGTGTAAAAATACACAAAAAATCAAACTAAATTTATTTTCATTAATTGACAGAATGTCTTTTTTTTTTCTTCTCTTTTAATGCTGAACCAACTGTGAAAAAACAGGAGCTTTCTCTCATTTAATGGTTTACTGGTGTTTATTTACTTTGGTGAAGTATAAACGATCACTGAGGAGGTCAGTAGGAAAATATAGTTAAGTTTAAAATTTATGCCCTCCTTGACAATTTCCAAAGCCATCCAGTGGGCCAGATTTTTGGCGGGCTGATTCTGGCCACTGGGCCTTATATTGGTCTAGTGGATCTGATCATGCAAACTTTTAAGATTAAACACACTGGCATGCTATCTCTTTGGAATAAGCCTAAGATGCAACTAATTTCTAAGCTACTGAGACACAGATTTTTATTTTTTTTTCTTCCTTCCCATTTTATTGGCTGCTGTACTCACCAATCAGCCTGGCCTTCGCTAAACATGTATTTACATTAAATAAAGCATAAGGCTTTGAGCCTGTGAAGCACTTTATCGACACATCACTGTTTTCTTGTGTTAGGTTTAATTAGCACACACTAACATTGATGTCGCTGAATGCAGCTGGCAGCTTTAATGTTTACTGCACAGTTAGCTCATAGCATAACCAAGTACCAGCATTCATTAAATTGCATTCAGTAACATTCAGGGAACATTAAATTTAAAACATTAAGGTGTGAACTGGAAAGAGTCCAAACTCCAATATTATGTGCTGTGGTGGAACTATTAAACCGTAATAGGGATATTAATGGAATTTTGTTTATCTTTTTAATTCATGTTTTAGGAAACTTATGTAGGACTGTAAAGGTGAAAAACAACATTACATCTTTTAAAGTTCATTTAATGGTAGCCTTGTTAATACAATCAAAAGCACCTTTTATTCGGTTGACCACATTATCATTTTTTCTGTGGGGCTTTGAGAGCACATTATTGTCTTTTGTTGCGGTATTAAAGTTCTGTCCGTCAGTCTTTTATACATCGTGCCCAAACACGAGACACCAGTTGAGAACATTCTGGAGCAGTCGTTAGGCTTTAGTGACAGTGAAGCAACTGTCACTAAAATTCACAGCCTGAGCTGCATACATTTCTCTCTGTACATTTCACATTTGTACATTTTTTTGTAATTTTCTTCCAGTGACTTTCCAGCCATGGCCTAACCACAATATCACTGAAATACAGACAGATGTAGCATAAAATTCTGTTATCTGCTTCAGATGATATTCCAGCTGTTTATCTCACTCATAGATTTTACCTCTGTTTTAGCTCTTTGTTTTCCTTTGTTTGGTTTTTGCTTCACCTGGTAGTTTTAGTCTAGTAGGATGAAAAACACAATAGCTTTTTTTTTTTCTTACACAGAGCTGTTCCCATTATGAACAAAGCAGAAATGTTCTAAGGGGTAGGATGACCTTTGTAGTTTGGAAAGTGTTTAAAAGTGAAAAGCTCTGAGGGTGTACTCAGAAGTGAGAGTAATGGCTTAGCAAGCTGTGTTGAAGCTTAAAGTCAGAGTTTTCAGTGTCACAAAGGTGACTTTTTTACCTGGCTTAATCACCGTGGTAACCTATGCTAAACACATAACCTTGTCAGGAGCAATTTATGTTTAGTTTCAAAATCAGCTTGAAGCACCATGTTCTCACTGATTCTTTAATTTATACCATGTGCTAAGTACTGTACAGATTCTTTGCTGGAGTAATATGTTTCATATATGCAACCTGTTAAGCCGTACCTCACTGAAACCACTGAATGCTGTAAAATTCCAACAGCACAAACTGCATCGTATTGTTACTGGAATTTACATGCATTCAGTTGGTGATGCAGAAAATGTATAGATGTTTTTATGCATGATTCTTATCTGCTGCATTGCTGGAGCTGCTAGAACACAAAATGGAAAATCGATCAGACCATTTGTCACCAAGAATACGTATTCAATCAGTAAAATGAATTTCACTTTGAGCTGGCAAAAAACAAAAGAAAGTTCTCTATGTGCTTTAGTGGGCTATGTGACAGCAGCATTTAATGTTTAAATGTATCTGGTTTAAACTTTCAGAGCTCTAATATGCAGACCTTGCATTAGAAATTAACGGCAGCATAAAAACAAATAAATTATCAAGCCAGGTTTAATCATTGCGTGCACTAAATCATCAGATTGTTTTTCACCTATTAACGTCTCTGACTGGAAGAGGTGGCACTCGCGGGGATCGTTTTATGCAAAAGCAGAGTCATATAATACGTGAAAACGCCCCGTTTTGTGTTTGAGCGTGTTCGGAGCCTGAATCAGAAAACCTTTCTTAACAGAAAGTTGATAACCACCATTGTGATACCCATTATCTCCAACTGGGGTTTAATGTTTTGTCATGCCAGCTAATATAAAGAAAGCCTGGCTATCTTGAACTTCCTTTGTAGTATACCCCTGAGTTCTGTTCCCTAAAAAAAGTACCTACAGCTGCATCAAATGCAGTCACGTCTAAAGGATATATACTATACTACCACCACACTAAACCGCTGTAACACTCATGTCACAGACAAGACAGATTTCTAAAAATACAAATGTTTGCAAACTTTGTTCAAACCTGACATGCTCCATGGCATTGTTTCCTAATGCTTGCCTACTGGTTTCAAAATCTTTGTAGGAATCATAGCTGGCAGGAGCAATTGGAGTAGCACTGCAAGGATAATGATGATTGAAAACTCCAGCATCCTACCCCACACCTGAGTTTGTGAAACCGCGTTGGTTCCCTGTTGCTTTGTATTCTCCAGGTTTTCGTTCAATATTAGATAGCTTGCAACCAGAGTTCTCAGTTGTTGGTAGATAGGACAACAGCCATATGTAATATTTTGCTATTTCATGCACAGTGTCTCCGTTCTGGTCTCCCATCAATTTGTAATTTATTGGTACACCATTTAAATTTATTTAATTTCTGAATTTAATGGTGGTGTGAGAAAGCTGATGCTTTTAGTATAAATAAACAAAAAAAAAAGTCTTTTTTTGTTTTTTTAAAGACAATGATTGGCAGGTGGGACGGGGCAGACTGCAGACTCACTCTGTTTTAGCCTTAAAAATATTTTATTTCACAAAGCTGACCTTAACTCTGCACTGGAGCCCTATTAAGCAGCATGAGAATCAAACTGTGTAATAACCAATACATGTTTTTAATATTGCTACATAAGCAAAGAGGAGAAGAAAGTTGAACTGAAGTATCCTATCTAGTCTGTCACACTCATATATTTGTGCTGTTACATTTTGGGTGATGTATTTGCTTTATTTTGGGGCTATGTGTTACCTTAGCACTGATTGATTAAAGACTCTCTCGTCTGCATGTCACCCTTACCATAAATTCTTTTAGTGCTGTACATTAAAGAGATCAATAAAATGTAATTACTGGACATATTCAAGCTGTTTAAAGTAACACAAAAATGCATAAAATGCCAGAAAAATCAAGTGTCCTTGTGTCAGTGTGGTAAACATCAAATTATCTCACATTGTCTCATCTTAATATTATTGTTATGTTTTTGAAGAAAGGTTATTTCCTTGCATATTTATTCAGTAACTCTACTAGGTTGTTATATTGCATTGTTTCAATGAACCAAAAACCAGTGACTTTTAAATTATGTTGAAGGCTATGAATTTTACAGTGTGTTGAGCACATTGTAGACATCTCTGTGTCGTCCAATTCCTGTTTGTATTGTTAAGAATCTGAGTGCAATAAACATTTATGAAACGAGCAGATAAAATGTCTGCAGTAGTGTCTTTTTGTGTATTTTAGTTGAATGTGAGTGTGCATAATTTTTCAGTTTCTCTCTGGCTATTATTAAAAGACATGATTTTAACCTTTTTTGTCAATGTAACTGATGAGCTGATTACTGCATTTACATATACTTAGATGCAGGTAATGGTGGTTGATGAGGACAAAAGTAGTAACACTGACAATTAAGCCATAATACAGGCAATCAACCCTATCAGTGTTTTAAGCTGTCAGAATAATGTGGCAGGATAAAGGGCACTTTATTTCTTACCTAAAATGTTGTACAAGTAAAATCTAGTTAACACTCTACACACAGCTGGAAGTTATGAAACACAAACTTAGTTGGTGCTTCAAGTGCATTGCTGAAGAACATCACATTTTATGGTCTTTATTAAGCATAAATAAAGTCCATAAAGTAAAATGGACATGCTTTTTTGAAAAGTCTCTCATACTTTTGTGACACATATATTTAGATTTGGGTTAACACGTTTTTGGACAATAACACAATTTTCATTTTGCCACTGTATACCAGCACGGGTAATTTTATTCAACATGTGATTGAAATGCAGCTGTAATTTTAGGGGTTTAACAGAAGTACTGCATTAACCATTTTACATAATTATTTATACTTAGTCCCCCACTTTCAGAGGCTGAAAAGTAACTGTTTCTCCATTATTCTTTCATTGAAAATGAAGGAGGTGATCATTAGCCCGAAATCAGAGAAAAACTTTAGGAGTGGCCAGGTCAGTCTGGTGCATTTATAAAAGAAGGATTGCACTGGTCAGCTCAGCAACACAAGGGCCTGAAAGACCTTTTGGTGACGTGAAATCAGCTGAAATCGATGATCATAATTACTTTCCTTGGTTGAGAAAAAAAAACCCTTCACAAAATCTAATCATGTCACAAACACCCTTGAGAAGTAAAGGTAGCATTATCAAAGTCTACAATCAAGAAACACCTTTATAAATGGCAATACAGAGAATGTATAAAAACATACAAATCATTGGTTATATTCATGAACAGGAAGGCCCAAAAAGGCGCTTCTCAGTTCTGATGAAACAGAATAATGAAACCAAGATTATCTTGTAACAGAACAATAGGACAGAAAAGCATGGAGAGCGAGAGAAACATCTCATGATCTGATGACCATAAAATATCTGTCAAACGTGGTGGAGGCAGAGCTGTAGAATAGGCCTGTATGGCTGCCAGTGGAACAGGGTCATTCCACTGGCAGCCATATTGATGATATGACTCCTGATGGAAGTAGCAGGATGAACTGTTAAGTGTACAGAGCTACAGTGGGGGAAGTAATTATTGATCCCGTGTTGAATTTGTAAGTTTGCTCTCTTATAAAAAAGTGAAAAGTCTCGATCGAATGTTTTATGCTAATTTCATTTTAATGGAGAGAGATTAACCAACAATCTGGAAAATATAACTTACATAAAAGTTAGAAATTTATCTGTGTCACTGAGCATTTGATCTTCAAGAAAAACATTACTTAGTGCTTGTTGGAGAAATCCTTGTTGACCAGCACAGCAGTAAGACATTTCTTGTAGTTGGTCATGAGGTTTTCACACATCTTAGGAGGGAATTTTCATTGTTCTTTACAGAAACTCTCTAAATCAGGGGTGTTAAATATGAGGCCCAAAATCGGCCCAGAAAAGATTTGCTGCCAAGTGGGCTGCCCCACGAAGAAAATGTAAACGAGTGCATTTATTTTTTCCTATTGATAGACCCCCACTCCCCAATGCCATCCATTATACACCAAAGTACAAAGACATTTTCTGTGAATTAATGAAAACGTTATATTCTACATTTATAATTAAAGGACAGTGAGCAATTACCTGCCAGAACCTTTTTTCTGTAATTTTACACATTGATCATATCACTGGCCCACTTCTCATCAGCTGTATGCAGCCTATGATGTTTGACATCGAGTTTGACGTGTCTGCTCTAAATCCTTGAGGTTTCGTGGCTTAGTAAGTTGAAGTTCCCTCCACAGACTTTCCACAGGACTAAATTCTGGCCACTGGCTAGCCCACTCTATGAAGTTATGTGCTTCTTCTTTAGCCACTCTTTTGTTGCCTTAGTGGTTTGTTTTGGGTTGGAAGCCCGATCCACGACCCGTTTTCAGTGTTCTGGTAGAAGTAAAGATGTTCTCATCCAAGACTGTGTTCTTTGGGCCTTTTGTCTTCCTCCAAACAAGCTGAGTCAAGCTGATGCCAAAGAGCTTGATTTTGGTTTCATCTGTCCACACCGCTGGTGAACTTAAGATGGACCTGTACTTGTGCCTTCTTAAGTATGGGATCTTGCAAGTGGTGCAAGATTTTAGTCCATTGAGGCATAGTATGTTACCAGTCGTGTTCTTGTGAAATGATCTGATCTGTTGATATTCTGTCTCCATTAAAATGAAACTAACATAAAAACAAGAGACTGTTCATTTCTTTGTAAGTGAGCAAACTTAAAAATTCAGCAGGGGGCCACTGATACTCTCTGTTATATTGATACTCCCTCCTAAATACTCTCTGTCCTGATTAAGACAAATGCTGGAAGCTGATCGGACAGCGGTTCATGACCAGTTAATAACCCAAATAATACTGCAAAAACAACCCAAGAGATTTTCAAGGCAAGAAATATTGGGATATAAAATGTATAAAAATGGCTCTAATTCCTGAACAGTTAATGCAATACTTTTATTAAACCCATTTGAATTAAAGCTGCAAGCCTCCACTTCAATCACATCTTGGCTGTTTGATTTAAAATCCACTGTAATAGTGTACAGAGGAAAAATTATTTCACTGTCCAAATGCTTATGGACTTTTCTACTATAAACTTTGCTAGAATTGAAAAAAAAAAACTATCTTGTTATATTGCTCTTTGTAAGGGGGAGGGGGGGATGTTCAGCAGTCGACCTCTCTGACCCAGAATTCTGTCTTCTTTTTATTTTTAGTGCCAATAAACCTCACTGATCACCCAAACTAAATATCACTATTTGGGATCACTAAAAAGGTTAACAAGAACACAGTTAAAAAAGCAACAGCACTGCAAATGCCAGATGATGGATGCTTTTAAATTAACACGGTTATCTTGAATTCAAGTAATTTAACCTAAGGCTGAATTAATTAAGGATGGGCTCTTTATACACAAGTTAAGTTTCTATATTCAGATAAAGTCTAGACTCATGTTTCTGTTAACACTAGGGCTTGGTTTAACTCTGTTCACACCACAGGTTCACCCTTTATTAAAACATGGTGTCCTTTTTGTAACTATAAGTTATCTAAATTGTCCCTGTGTTGTATATGAGGCAGGCATTTTCATATATTACTCCAGAATTCAGCAATCAGATATTTTGGGCTTTAATTGCTAACTGTTAGCATACTCACCTTTCTGGTACTGCAGCCAGAGCTGCTGCTGGGCCTTCTTGCTGGGGAAGTAAATGCTGCAGCTGAGCTCAGAGCCATACAGGGCTTCAGACACATAATGGCTGCCATATTGCTGAAGAAAAGCCAGCAGCTCGTCACGTGTGCTCTCTGTTGACAGTGTCTTCAGCACCTTAGAAAAGCCTAAAAAGCCAAGGACGAGATGAGTGAATTCTTGTCCAAATAGGTGAAAAGGATAGACTGGCCAGTCACAATATTAAAACTACCTGCCTAACATTGTATAGGTCCTTTTTGCGCAACCAAAGGAAGTCTGACCTGTCAAAGCATTAACTCCAAAAGGCCTTTAAAGGGGCTCTGAGGTACGACACACAAAGCAGATCCTTTAAGCCCTGTAAGCTGTGAGGTGCAAGGTTGGTTTTTTTTCAGCACAAACCACATATGCTTTTAAAGCTCATGACATTGTTACCTATTATAGGAACTACACAGTTGCAGAGAAGGGGCTGCGTGGATTGCAACAACGCCTGGTGAGTGCTGCATGTCAAAGTAACATCCACATAATTGCCAGACCCAAGGCTTTTCAGCAGAACACTGGCCAGAGCATCATTCTACCTGCCTCAGCTTGCTTTCCTGCTGTAGTGCATCTTGCTGCCATCTGTTCCCCACGCAAACAACGTGGGCACACACACACACACACACACACACACACACACACTCCTCTGTCTACATGGACACCCCAGGCTACTTTCTTTCACTGCTCCATTGTTCAGTTCTAACACTCACATGTCCATTGTAGACACTTCAGCTGTAGACATTCTGAGCAGCCCGTGAGTATGCAGCCACACAAGCAGCAACCTTCACTGCAATGTGTTTTATGACACTTTTCTGTCATAGCCAGCATTAAGGTTTGCAGCAATTTGCGGAATCAGACCACACAGGATAGCCTTCACTCATCTCACATATTAATGAACCTTAGGCTGGTTCACTGGTTGTCCTTCCTTTAAACAATGCACTTGGGAAACACATGAGCCATGTTGTACATCCTCTGATCTGATGGTCTAGCTATCACAATTTAGTCCATGTCAACTTGCTCTGATTCTTACAATTGGCCATTTCTTTCCAAAAAATCTATGTTAAAACATTTTTTCTACTTGATGGCTAATATATCCCACCATTTGACAGGTTCTATTAAAAATATAAAATATAATAAATATAAATATTTATTACCAAATAACAACCCCAAAAGATACCTCAACTAATAGCTAGGTGATAGCATTGAAAACATGCTCTTATTCATCAGTTTCTTATATTCTGATGGCGAGTGATCAGAGTTTTATTATTCAGACACTGACCTGTAGCTAGGGTAATAGAGCTGAGTTTGACTTTGTACAGATTGCTGCGCACTCTCCACTGCTGAACCATAGGGTACCCAACAGCCTCGCTGAACTGGGCATCCCCTAAGGAAAAAAAAATGTGAACAAACCATTGAATTTAAGACAAAAAGATATCAAAAAGTTTACAGCTACAACAAATTTAAAACTAATTATAATTTTCAGAATTATGAAGACATACTGAAATTCAAAACAAATGAACAAATTAAATCTATCATTTCATTTGTACAGTTTATTGCACAACCATTGTTATCCATTACTGTCTTAACACCATTTATTATCCCAGCCCATATCCCAGCTGCTCCTGGATCAATGGTGATATATAGAGCAGCTTGAACTCCAATTGGATTGCTGACATTAGAAGTGGGAGCAATCTTGCCTTTCCCTGCAATTCAATTACCAAACTTTCACTTCAGTCTAGAACTAAATAGCCTCAAAAGTGAAGAGCAAGGGGGGAAAACAATAAACTGCTTACGGGAACCTTGATCCTGTGCCTTTGAAAGGCGTTTTACACCTGAGACATTCATGCACAGTGAAAAAGGGTAATTTTAGTTTGTGTGCATCTGTCCAATTGTTGTGAAAGCAGAACCCTCAGTGAAATATCTCAGGGGTCACTTTGGACCAAGTGCCAATTTAGCTAATGGAAGGATTAGGGAGCAGAGGTGTAGGTGCAGGTTCAAGACCAACATTTAAGTGAATCAGTCCCCCACAGAATAGGGTTGAAAATTAAATAAATACATAAATAAACAATATACACATTTTATAAACCCATATATTTAAATAGTGTTTATATATAGTTAGTGTGTTTTGGGGCATCTATATGTGTAATTTGCTCTGCATGTGCTCACATTTTAAGATATATAGGGGTATTGGCCTAGGGGTATAAAAGAGGATTTTGTGATCAAACCACACCTTCTTATATAATATTAGATGATCTTGTGCCCTGGATTTCACAAAACAGACGCAAATACAAAAGAATAATCTACATACTGAGATTTGTGGATTTGAATATTTCAATATAAATCTCTTGTATCTTCTTGATCCTGGGCCTTTCAAATAAGAAATTGTTGTGTGGGTGCTATATATATTTTTTAACTTTCTCAAGCAACAGGCTAAAATGGGATAACAGAAAGCTATTCCTAGCAAAAAGTGCAATAAATCCAATGCCTTTAAAAGAAAAGAGAGACACGAGAAGAAAACATATTCCCAAACTTCCTCAAATGTTCTCACCTGTGAGTAGCTGCAAGTTGGGCAGGGGCTCTGACAAGACTCCTCGACACTGTTCCTCTACCGGTAAAGGAATAACCATGAGACCATCAGCAAGCTGAGGAAAGTCCTTAATAAAATTATTGTCCCTGAGAAAGAAAAAGAAAGACAGAAAGAAAGAAACTTTAAGTATCTAAAGGAATCTAAAGGTTATGTTTAACAGTCAAGGAAGCAGCTGAACCTCATGAAAATTGACTGCAGCTCAAAGCATCTGCAATCCTGGCATGTTCCAGTACCTTGTCCAGCTGCTTGTGTCCTATATCATTCAGCGATTGGGATTTGGGGATTTACTGTCTCGTGAGTTTCTTCCATGATAATATTTTATGTGCTTTTGGAAAAGGAGTTCTCTCCTCTCCTCCTCTATGCACAGGTAAAAATAAAGGTGTTCAGCTCATCGTTTCCTTATCTTAGATGTGATCAAAAAGTTCTGGGAATAGAGCCATAAAAATCAAAAACCCTTAAAGGATTTAAATTTGGCTTATCTCCAGTACAAGGTCATATTTTTTCTGCATGTCCAGACAGTTTCCAGTGCGGCTTTTATCTTTAGATCTCTCCTGGGAAGCCCCCACACCGGATACATTGGAGGACATCAAGCACATTTTCCAGACACACAAGTAACAGAGGACACAGTGGGACTTCCACAGAGATTTTAAAAATACCAGCTGCACTGAAAATAGTCCAAAGACGATGAGCTTAAACAGGAGGGTGGCCAAATATGAATCAGGTAAGGTTTTTGAATTTTTATGGACTTGTCCCCGTTAACTTTTTCATCACTTTTTTTGTGCACTGTACTTCATAGTGAAATTTTTAAACTATAAATGTAACAAGATAATCTTTTTGCTTCTTTTTTTTTTTAAATCTCAGTAATCTCTTTCACCCATGAGTAGAGGAAATTCCTAGAAGGCCCTGCAAACAACAACAGAATGGGTGCAAAAGCAAAATATACGTGCAAATACAACATGTGAGTGCATGACGCTTAGAGGCGCAGTAAAAGCCACAGTTGTGTCCACCACCTCGAGGGCAAAACAAAGAGCAGCAGGCGAAGGTAACAACAGACTCCATAAAAATCTTTTTCTCATTTTTGGTGAAGATGATAAGTACATGAAAAAAAATGATAATAACAACTGTCAATAGTACAGAAAGCCACTGAGGTCACAAATCATCTCATTCTCCCTGCTGTTCGACACTTTAATAACGCCAGCTGGCGTTTAAAAATACCATTTAAAATGGCATTTGGCATTTATAAACACCATTCGATGTTTTAATATCACCAGCTGCCATGTATAAACGCCATTCTTGCCATTTAATATTACCGGCTGCTGTTAATAAACGCTGTTGCAAACAGCACTGGAGGACATACAAACACCTCTGTTATCCCATCATCCTCTGTGCCAAGAGAGCAAACGTTAATAATATAATGCCAAAGCTGCTCGAAATTCGAGGCTAGCTAACATACGGTCCAAAGATGTGTCTGTCACGCTTTATCTTAAGGCCCAGACACAAAATTAATGTTTGGAATTGGTTTTTACTGGATGGCATTTTAAAATATGACATGTTTCAAATAGTTTTGGCAAAGGAGGTTTAGTGTCTTACAGCAAGTTTCCTAGGCAGGTCTCTTTCAGTACAATTTTGCGTAGAGTCTGATAAAGTAACTCTATCTAAGGTGTGACACAAATACTGAGGTTAAAAAAAAAAAAAAAACACGTAGACATAAGTACCAAAGACATGAGACAAGATGATTTCTGATTTTATGGCACTGAAACTGAAAATTCTGGCTCCAGTTCAAGTTTATGTTGACTTAATTAACTAACTTCTACTACTGCATAGTGGTTGCTAAACTTTAGAAAAGTAGAGAGCCAGCCACCCATCCAAATACCCCCATCAGAAAACCTCTTGCTTTCTGTGGGGTTTGCAGTGCAAGACTGCCTACTGGCAATATTATTATTTGAAGAGCATAAAATGTGGAACTGCAAGGAGAATTAGATGAATTATGACCTTAAACAGTGGCGTTTGTGGGTCGGAGGTTAGAAGATAAAGAACCACACACTATTCTATAGGGACAGGCAACAAAAAACATCCATAAATGCACACATTTTCAAAAACCTTTTTCCATTTTTATTGATCTGCTGATCTGCACCTCTATGATATTTTTCAATGGAAAAAAAAATACTTGGGAAAAAATATCATTAAGCCTACATGTAGAGATATAAAACAGAAAATGCTGTGATGCATTTCTTTCAGTAGCTAGGCCATTGTGGTAGAACTGGAGGAGCCTTGGTTCATTTACTGTCAAAAAGATGGGTTGTCTTACTGCATCCTGAAAGCATGGAAGGCTGCAGCAACTTATTTCCTATAATCCACTTTTATAGGACCAAATCTCAGAGCTCAGACCTTGTGTGATAGAAACCCTAGGGCTTGGCTTGACTATTCTTGATATAAATTTTTTATCTTGCTTCTCTCTTTCTGTCCTACTCCTTTCTTTGTCTAATCACAAAGCCTGTTAGATGCAATCACTGCGAAAATGGAAGGGTGGAAGGAACAACTCAAGGGCAGAAAATGAGAACAAAGAGAGACAGAAGAGGTATAAAGACTAACATAGTTTATTCTCAGAGAAAACATATCGATTGCTAAACTATATCAGTCAGTTTCATCCAGTGGCTCATGGGACCTAAGGTAAAGGTGTGTGGACCAAGATCATGTATACCTTTTTGGATTTTCAAGCCCAGATTTGCGCTGCTCACTATATCCATTCAGATGCTTCAATGTACAGATGACCAAAACAAACAAACAAAAAAAGGTGGGATCAAGACTTTTAATGGACACCTGGATGGATATAAAAAGTTAGACATTCTTAAACTTTCTTTTTCAAATTCTTTCCTTGAGGGAAAGACAAAAGGAACAGATGTCATACCAATCTCAAAGGTAGATTCTGGCATCTGCACAGGTAAGTAGGTGAGAAAGCAAATTCAGAAATGACAGAATGTCAGACTTCGATTTACCTGGTTTTAGCTTGACTGCAGTTTCTCGGACTGTGTTTATGTGTGTCTGTGTGTACGTGGCAGGAAAGAACCTTGAAACATTTATTCTGCTGACAGCTCATTACAAGAAGAGACATTTATTTGCAACGCTACAACCCAAACAAACCAGGGTGGTTAACAAGATGAGCCAGTTGCTTGTCATTCTAGAAGGATCATCTTCATCTTGCACAAATGGCTCCACTCATGGCACCACTGCTATGGCGAACTTATCTTACTTAAGACTGAAAAATTACATCTTATAAACTGACAGGCAGCTTATGCAACGAGCAACAGACCTAGCGACAAATGTGTGGATGCTAATGTGCGCGCCAGCTCACTGATGTTGCTTCCTGAGACTAAAATGAGATAAAGTCGAGATTAACGCTAATTGTTTCCTACACCTGTGCTTCTTTTTGTTGTTGCTGCGTCTGAACTTAAAATGCTTTCAGAAAAAGTCTACAGAGGACTGTAATAAAGCATCGACTATAACGGGCCTTAAACAACACAATGATTTCACTAATAAAGACTTTTTTTCACTGAGGACATTTTGACTTGCCACGCTTAGAAAAGCACAGGTGGAAATGAATGACTGCTGATTTGCATTCAGCTGCTCTGGTTCAGAAGCTTGTTACAGTGTGTACAGACTCACCTGCCACTCTGTCAGCCTGTCATGGCTAACTGGGAAATTGGAACAGAACAGAGCTATCAGTAATGCTATTTTTAACACACGTGCTGTCTGCTGCAAAGAAAAGTAATGAAAATAATAAAAATAATAAATGTTTCCTCGTCAGATTTCTAATAACATTACTGACATTCAAAATGTCAGCTACTCGGAAATAAAACACTAGACTGAATGTAGTCCATCTGATTACAAGAGCTCAGATTTCTTTTGTTTTTTTCAGTAGAGGAACTTTAGAACTCACTAAAGTGAACTTAACATTACAAAGTACTTTGACTGACGCGCAAGTAAAATCTCCATATGTAAAATATGCCTGCTTGTTCAGGATTTTTAGCCAACTAAAGTTACATGACTCACATGCAGCTTTACTACTGCAAGCAACCCACCGCACACCAGACTACATATGTGAGTACGGGCTTGCTGAGGAAATGCTGGCAAAGTTGTATATTTACTCATGTTTCATTCAATACCCATGTGTCTTCATTAAGGGCAGTGGACACTAGACTCCCTTTTGGCCAACCAGGCCTTCTATCCTGCTTGAGTCTACAAATGGAAAATGCTTCCCATTTGAATGAGAATCTCCAAATTACAAGCGTATGAAATGAGTAAATAATTAAAATATATGGTCGAATAACATCTTTTTAAGACCATATATCTATCTACGAGACACTTTACATACAGATGTCCTTATTTATTTATTAATAGTAGAATCAGTGTCAACATTTAATAGTCCAACAGGATAAGTGGCTACAGCTAATTAATAGAGGGATAGCTGTTTTTCTTTTTGTGTCTTTGAATGTTCATCTTTCACCTAATTTCAGATGGCTGTGTCTATTTGTGCTTTCCCACATATGTTTGAGTGGGTATATTTATTTTGACTTTGTGACTGTGTAACTGATATTGAGTGGTACTTACGGAGAGATTGTTCAGGATAATTGGCTCTTGTGCAGTTTAGAATAGAAACCTCATTCCCACATCTAAACACTGATCAGCAAAGTTCAACCGCATTCACTTCATCTTAACTACAATGAGATTCGCCAACAATTCATTACCTCAGATTAAAGAATCGTATCAACAAGAATATACTTTAGGTTAACGATGCTTTTTAAAGCTGCAATTATTGGGAAAATCACATCAGTCCCTTCTTGTTCATTTTTGCTTTTTATGTTGAAGCACACCAGTATTGTACATGGGAGCTTTTGGTTGAATTGGAGGCTTACTCCAATGATTTCAAGTGCCCACTTTGACACTCAGAACTCCATTCTTATAATCAGCCAACCGGCTGCCCGCCAGTCATAAACCCACCATATGCTCCCATACGGTCCTTCTAAAGATGACTCAACCTGCCTTTGAAACAGCTTCCCTAACAATGAAAGGACCTAACTGTTTCAGCAAATTGTAAACCTTGCAGGATGGTCTATTCCACTCATTTAGAAGCTGCTTTTCTGGACTGACGCAAGCACTAACAAAGACACCCTAATTCCCAGAGGAAATGAGTATTGAATATATATACAAATCCTTGGTGCTGAGCTCACAAAGGCTATAGCCTGATTATCAGTGTCTGTTCTAGCTCAGCTGCTAATTGAGCATGTGTAACCATTTTGGGTCAAAGCTGAAAGAGCACTTTAAAAAGGCGTTTACAGGGCACACTCTGAATGGCCACTTCAAATCTTGCAAATCTTGCTTTCACCATTCCGAATAAACAAATGAAATCAATACACTAAAACTGATTTAGCAGGCATGTAAAACGGCATCATAAGCGAAGTCACATAAAGGCTTATCAAAGCATTTGAGATTTTTAGTATAAAAAAGACAAAAACATATTAAAAGCCAGCTGCATTAAAAATACTTGAAGATTTGATGAAAAAATGTTACACTTGCAGTGATAAGAGTGATAAGAGCAATTCCTGTGCATGTAAAAAGGAGTCTGGTATGGTATTTATTAACTATGGGATAGTTTATAAAAAATAAAAAAATAGTAAAAATAGCTAGAAAAAATACATTGCTGAGGTAAAGGCAAAAATATTTCCACATCCAAAGTTTAATATCAGTCTATTACTATTTAATAGTCAAGTTCCACTTATACTGTCCTGTGTAACGATCCAGCACTAAACCTCATCCTGCCACACTTTAATGACCACTTACAGAGAAACACTGGAGTAGAAAAAGTGCTACATACTCTGTTTATGCATTTGTGAACGTCAAATAGTCTGAGCTCTGTACTGTAATAATCAATAAACACTGTATAGATGAAAAACTATTAGGAAAAGGAGGAAAAAACACAATAATAATTTTTGCCACTAGAGGATGCTCTGTCTCTGTGTGAAAGCAAGAGACAGAATCTAGTGGTATGACCCAATGTACATAGTTTAAGTATTTATGTGTTTTTGTCCCTGCACATTATTGAGTAGTCTGCAGGAGACTTTATTCTAATGTGCTGAACATTAACAAAAAAAAAAGTATAAACAGCTTCTTCAGCAGTCGTTTTCAGCAGTAATAACCAGTTGTACGCATTATCGTCACATTACACAAAACACTGCCATATGTGAAAGTACAGGTATTTGTAAGTATGTAAGATTCACAAAAATGCAGGATTTGAGGGGTCACAGTGCTGGTTCTGATCTTCTGGACTGTGGTTTAGAACTAAAAAAAAAAGTAAAAAATGAGAAAAGAAGAGTTCGACCTGAGAAAGGGTTGACGAGTCGTGACAGGGCAGTGATGGTCAATTTACCACAGAGAAGGAAGAGATGTTAGAGCAGGGGGGTTGGTAGAATTGCAGGCTAACAACAGTCTTTTGATCTCTATGTAAGCAGCCACTGGGTGCCAGCACAGTTCAGATAGGGGGAGGGTTGTGTTGGAGGATTTATGGAAGCTAGGGACAAGTAGGGCTGCAGTATACTGGGTAAGCTGAAAGGGTGTCAAAGTGGATGAAAGAACACCAGGAAGGAAAAAGGAAAATACCTTTACCTGACGTATAGCAGGAAAGAGTGATTTATTTGCTTGACAAAAGGAACATTTTCATTTTCATATTAAAAAAATCCAACATAAAACAAAACGCAAACACAAGAAGCAAGATGCACGTCACCAGGTCTTGTGTCTGAGTCTGATATTTACTGGAAGTAGAAGAAAATTAATAAAACCAACCAAAGAAAAGACTTGCACTGGTTTTTCTAAGACAACTCTCTACATGAACATCATCTCTTGTTGCTAGTGTTTTGATAGTGTTTAAGATACACAGTTGGGTCAATAGGCTTTTTGGACAATAACAAAGCTTCTGTATTTTATACATAGTCTCCCATTTTCAGAAGTTTAAAAGTAATTGGACAATTGACTGATAAAACATTTCATGGCCAGATGAAGCCTGTTCATTCATTATTGCACGGGAAATTAAGCAGATAAAATCTTGAATCAATTCTAAGTCTTGAACTTGCATCTTGTAGCTTTTCAATGGAACTTTCAATGTAAGGTCCATAGAGATGTCGAGGCAAATAAAAGAGGTGATCATTAGGCTGAAAACCCCAAATAAACCTATCAGTGAGACTGAAAAAACTTTAGGCATGTATGGCTGCCCAATGGAATCGGTCATTACTGTTTATTAATGATGTGGCTACTCAAAGAAATTGCAGGGTAAATTTGGAAGTGCACATGGCTGTGTACTCTGCTCCCATTCAGCCAAATGCAAAACTGATCGGGCACTGCTTCACAGTGTAAATGGATAAAGACCCAAAGCACACTGCGAAAGCAACTCAAGAGTTTCTCAAGCAAAGAAATGGGGTATTCTTCAACAGCCAAGTCAGTCACCTGCTCTCAAGTCAAGTCAATTTTATTTATATAGCACATTTTGAAACAAGAAGAAGTTGACCCAAAGTGCCTTCCAAACCATTAGAGCATGCTTTTCAGTTACTGAAGACAAAATTGAATCCAGAAAGACAGAAATAAAATTCACTAAAGGCCTAGGAGAAGAAGAAGAAGAAGCACAATATTTGGTGATGTCCAGCTGTTTTAGATTTCAGGCGGTCATTTAGTTGATGAAGTATTAAAAACAATCTTTATGTTTAAAATGATGGTAGTTTGTTCAATTAATGTTGAACACCTAAAAATGTACAAAACACCTGAACCCTAAAACAATTATGTCATGTCTCAACTCTGTATATTTTTATATATTTTATTTATTGTTTACTCTATTTAATTTGTAAAATATCTGTACACACACATACACACACACACACACACACACACATACACACGTAGAAAAATATTTAGTATACACATCCAGAAATGCATATACTATTATATATTGTACATATATTTATTAGTTTCAGATGTAGCCATTCTTGTATTTTGCTTGTTTACATTATTGTATTGTTGCACAACTCTGTTGCTTGTGAAGCTCGCACACAAGAATTTCACTCACATGTGCTGTACCAATGTACCTGCACATGTGATGTGACAATAAAAGTGATTTGATTTGATTTGAATTAACAATGAATGCTTTTGATAAAAATCTAAAATTTATTTACTGTGGCCTGACAGAAAGATGGTCCTGGACATCATGTGCTTACGTGGCTTCACTCCGAGTATATTAGGTTAACTGGTGAGTCTAAATTGGCCGTAGGAATGAATGCGAGCATGAATGGTTATGTCTTTATTTGTGTTAGCCCTGTGTTAGACTGACAGTCTGTCCAGACTGTATGCTGCGTTTGGGATCGGGTCGAGTTCCCCGGTGACCTAAATTAGTTTAAGCAGAAGAAAATGGCTGGATGCATAGATACACTCAACAAAAATATAAACGCAACACTTTTGTTTTTGCTCCCATTCCCCATGGGATGGACGTAGAGACCTAAAATTCATTCCAGATACACAATATAACCATCCCTCCCAAACAGTGGTCACAAATCAGTCCAAATGTGTGGTAGTGGGCACATCTGCTATATTGAGATAATCCATCCCACCTCACAGGTGTGCCACATCAGGATGCTGATCTGACATCATGAGTAGTGCACAGGTGTACCTCAGACTGCCCACAACAAAAGGCCACCCTGGAATGTGCAGTTTTGTCTCACAGCAAAATGCCACAGATGCCACAAGCAATGAGGGAGCGTGCAATTGGCATGCTGACAGCAGGAATGTCAACCAGATCTGTCGCCCGTGCATTGAATGTTCATTTCTCAACCATAAGCCGTCTCCACAGGCGTTTCAGAGAATATGGCAGCACATCCAACCGGCCTCACAACCGCAGACCTCGTGTAACCACACCAGCCCAGGACCTCCACATCCAGCAGGTTCACCTCCAAGATCGTCTGAGACCAGCCACCCAGACAGCTGCTGGAACAATTGGTTTGCACAACCAAACAATTTCTGCACAAACTGTCAGAAACCGTCTCAGGGACGCTCAACTGCATGCCCGTCGTCCTCATCGGGGTCTTGACCTGACTCCAGCTCGTCGCCGTAACAGACTTGTGTGGGCAAATGCTCACATTCGATGGCGTCTGGCACGTTGGAGAGGTGTGCGCTTCACGGATGAATCATGGTTCACATTGTTCAGGGCAGATGGCAGCTGAGAATGTCCCAGTTCTTGCATGGCCAGCATACTCACCAGGACATGTCACCCATTGAGCATGTTCGGGATGTGCTTGACCGGCGTATACGACAGCGTGTACCAGTTCCCACGAATATCCAACAACCTCGCACAGCCATTGAAGTGGAGTGGACCAACATTCCACAGGCCACAATTGACAATCTGATAGACTCCATGCGACGATGTGTTGCACTGCATGAGGCAAATGGTGGTCACACCAGATACTGACCGGTTCTGGGTCCCCAGACCCCCAATAGCGCAAAAAACTGCACATTCCAGGGTGGCCTTTTGTTGTGGGCAGTCTGAGGTACACCTGTGCACTACTCATGATGTCAGATCAGCATCCTGATGTGGCACACCTGTGAGGTGGGATGGATTATCTCAATATAGCAGATGTGCCCACTACCACACATTTGGACTGATTTGTGACCACTGTTTGGGAGGGATGGTTATATTGTGTATCTGGAATGAATTTTAGGTCTCTACGTCCATCCCATGGGGAATGGGAGCAGTAACAAAGGTGTTGCGTTTATATTTTTGTTGAGTGTAGTTGGATGGACTTCATACACAACTTCACATCTAGTTTTTGTGGTGGTATAAAGATGCAAAATTACCAAAAAATGTAATTTTTCAAAAACTTATGGACCTAATTGCACAACATGCAACTGCCACTGGACAATACAAGTTGTGCTCATGTGGCATGGTCTCGCCATTTCTCTCACCATTCTCAGTGTTTTTGTTGTAAATAAAGAGAGTCTGAAAACAACTTACAGAAAATATGACATCCAGCATAACACAGCATGCTTGTGATTTCTATGGCTGCCATGCTGTTTGAATTTATCCATAAATGGGATAATTACCTCGTGCCTGAAAGAGGAGTGTGAAATGAATGGCATTCCAAACAAAAGAAGAAGCCTCTTGTTCGAAACAATTGTCTCTGCCACAAAATACACTTTAGTATGACAATATGCAAAAAAGTCAACTGTACAACAAGACTGAAAACAGCAGCTAGCCTCTTCAGTGTCGATCCAAAGTCATTATATATCACCATGCAGAGGTTTTGTAGCATGGGGCAGACACCCCACGCTGCTGTTCATTTGATTTAATAGAATAGCCTACCTTTACTGTGGATAGAGTAATCCATGTAACTTACTGCAAGATAGTTTTTAGCCACTCTTTTAATAATATAGAAAAGATGGAGGATGTTTCATTCATTGCTAAATGAACATAGCTGAATTATGCCAGTACATCATATAACTTCTGAATTAAAATTTTTATGTATCCTCTCCCAGTATCAATCAACCTTTCTCTTTTCCAGCCTGTTCCCTACCACTGCTTTGAAAACGCCGTCACATTTGCCCTTGAGAACCATATCCGCCAATTTGTTGAAATGCACAATCAAAGATTTATGAAAGCTGGGTATGTAGACAATCCAATTGCATGTAATATGCTTAACAGCTGTAATATCTGTTATTTGAATAAACACTTGCTGCAAGTGGGCCAGACAGATGAGTCATAACAAAGATAAAGCACCCAGCGTCACTAAGGGCACAGGCCCCGGATGAAAAATTAAACAGTTATTAAGGGGCAATATCAAAAAAGGCCAATTTGTAGTGTAATAAAACAATCAGAGATGTTTATCTTGAGAGTTGTGTAACAATCTCTTATTACATCTGCAGCCACAGCTCAGTTGATAAATGATTCCACTGAGGGGAGGAGATGTGGTGACTTGTCATGGCCAATATTGATTAAGCTGGGGAGTTGATGCTGTGAATGAAGCAGCCTTGAAGTAGAGTGGAGTTTGTGTGAGTGTACGTGAGTGATTGTATGTATTTGTTTGTGTAGGTAATTACGTATATGCAGCCACATGCTGAGGCTGGTGACAACAAAAAGTGTTACCAGTGAGTCCAAAATGGCACCAGTCAGTGTTTTTTGTCACTCTCGCTTCCCTTCAGTCACACACACTCACACACAGCAGCAAGCACAGTTATATGTAGGCACGACACATAACCGCTCATCCTCCCTTTCATTCCCCTGAGTCGTGTATACAACTGAAATACAATGTGAGTGCACATAGATTTTTTTTTCTTTTTGTACCTTGATATCTCTGTTGGCCTGCTTTAGGAAATTGTAGAAATGAACTCTGGTGGCCAGGATCATTACCATAGAGATGAAACTCAGCAATGCAGAGTGAGGGGGCATACAGGCCAGTTAAGTGTGGAACTGATTAGAGCCACCACAGCTTTTCTAATTTTATATTACTTGCACTTTCTCACTTGCTACAAACCTCCCCCATTTGTGTCTATCCATTGTAGCAAACATCTGTCTCTCTATCTCCCTTTCTCTTTCAGTCTCCTTTTTTTCCTTCTCACTTTTACTCCAACATGGACACCGCAGTTTTACAAGGAAGCCAAACCAGCAATTAAAAATTCTGTTCCTGACAGACTTTCATGTCATCACCCTGAATGCAGAAAAACACTTCTGAGCATTTGATTAGAGGACAAGAGACTACAACAGGAGGTTATCTTTTCTTACTTGGCACAGCAATCAAGCAACAGAGCAGTTTGGCTATTTCCTTTTTTGACACGCTAACAAGAAAAAAGACACAACAAATTCTTTATTTTCTGTCCTTTTGATAAAGACAGCGAAATAATCTGACTAGCTCTTAAAACTTTACATGACCCTGGGACTTTGAGCTGAAAAACGGGGAGTCTTAGTTCAATAAAACAAGCTCTGAAACTCACTTAAAAGACCTTGAGGCACACGTATTCACTTCTATAGGTTATTTAAGCACCAAAGCTAAACTCGACATTATTTTTTTCTACCAAAAGAAGGTCAGCTTTTATAAACCTCTGCTTCATTTTCTTCTGTTCTGGTACATAAAAATACACAGATGGCAAGTCTCATCACAATTTTTCCACAATCTCATCATCTCGTATTTTATTAACAGTAATGGGGCAAGACAGCAAGGCGGTTTTTGCATTCTTTTGTTCTTCAGTGTAATTACAAAGCAAGATGATTGACATCAAGACCTAATTAAAAGCTATTATATTATCTGCTATTCTGTCATTCATATGTTTGTGATTGATATAACTAACTGAAGTGAACCATTTTTTGTAGTAGGCATCTTGAAAGCTAGGCTCTGGAAATCACATCACAGGAGTGGTAATTAACTCCTTTATAGTTCAGCCTCGCAGGGGTGAGTATGGGTGAATACTCAATGAAGTAAATTTCATATAGATGAATAAAAGTGGCCCTGTGGGTAGGTAAAAGAGGGAACCTGGATGTGTCACCTCAAGGATCACAGACTGGTTTTTGGGACATGAAATGTCACCTCACTAGCAGGGAAGCAACCTGAGCTAGTGCAAGAGGTGGAGCTCTACTGAGATGGGCTAGATTCTTCTTCTGTAATGGCCGAGGAGGAGAATTGCTGGTATGGGGATACTCACAAGCCCCCTGCTGAGTGCTGTTTTCCCCAGAGAGCAATTTGTACAAATTCGAGTTGTTGTCTGTGAATATGTGATAAATAGCAGTTCAGAATACCCAGCTTTTGGGGAGTCTTTGGATGGGGTCATGGAAGTGATTCTGGCTGGGGAACCATAGTTCTCTTGGGAGGCTTGCATACTCATGTAGTTATGGATAAGGACACCTGGAGAAGGGTAATTGGCAGGAACAGCCTACTTGATGTAAACCATTGTGGTGTTATGTTCCTGGACTTCTGTGCTAGGTATGTATGATTGACTTTGTTGTTGTATTATATGATCTAATGCCATGTCTTGAACATTTGGTTGAAAATAGCAAAAAAGCTGTCAGGAAATATGATTATAAGGTCATCGATGCCTCTCATAGCACCAATCTGAGGACCTGTTGGTGGACACCAGTGGTGAGGTAAGCTGTCAGGCTGAAGAAGGAAGCTTCCCAGGCTTGGTTGGCCCAGGGGCCTCCTGCAGCAGATGGACATCGGAGAGCCAAAAAGGTTGTGGTTTTGAAAAACTCAGGAGTGGGAGAGGGCCATGGAGGAGGATTTTTGGCAGCCTTTAAAGACATTTTGGCAAGCTGTACAGTGACTTAGCATGGGGAAGCTGGGCATGGCTCAACGTGTTGGTTGGGGAGCAGAACCGCTGACATAGATATTGTGGGACCTAGGAAAGAGCACTTTGAGGAACTCCCAAACTCAGCCAAAAAATCCCTATGTGTAGTAAGGCCGAGCCTGAAGATGCTGGGAAAACTCACGAGTTACACTGATATAGATCCCTAAGGTAGTTGAGAGCGACCCCATAGTAAAGCACCAGGCATAGACGATTTGGCCCAGAGATGTTATAGGCTCTGACATTGTGGGGCTGCCTTGGTTAACACACTTCTTAACTGTTTCATGGAGGTCTGGTACAGTGTCTGTGAAGTGGAGGTCTGGAGCAGTGGGAGTACAGGTTTCTGAGCCATCAGTGTAATCAAAAGTCAAGCATATTTTCAGTGAGTGTTGGACTCCATCTGTGGATCATCAGAAGAAATGCAGGTGTTTTCCCTGACTGACATGATGAAGGGACAGTTGAGTCGAAAGACAAAGCTTTCAAGTTACCAGCCCATTTACATCCCAACCCTTATCATGAAATCTGGGTAATGACCATAGGGTGATGTGGATTTTCGGAATTGCTGCTCCTACATGCTGAAAGGAACCTGCTAAGGTAGTTTGGGTTAGAATGTCTAGGGGGTGTCCTTGGATGTTATTTGGGCATGGACAACTGAGTTAAGACTATGGCAAAGACCTGGAATCTGTTGGTGAGATTATTTATCTGATCTGGCTTTGAAAAAACCTGGAGGAACTGAAAAGTGTAGTTGGGGAGAAGAACTCCTGGAATACCCTGGTTAGTGTGCTGCAACCACAACCTGACAGATAAGCGGATGGATGGACAGATTGATGGTTGGATGGCGAGATGGGTAAAATTGAAAAAAAAAAGAAGCAGCTTGAAACTGGTATCTATTTATGAGTTGATATTAATAAATAATTTATGACTAGAATGTTTACAGCACCAGCCTGCAGTCAGAATGATGGAGAGAAAGGAGAGTTAAAAAAGATAGCCTTGTAGAGGGGGCATTAAGTTACACACAATTCACTACTATTACAGTATTTTATTATTCAATCATAAAAACATTTCCCCACCAATTTCTGCGTAGCCCATCTATAGCCATAGAAGGAGAACAAATGTCAAGGGCTATGTTTTGCTTCATTGAGCACATGCAGCGCTATTGCATGCACATTGAAATATGATTAATTTCCATGCTTTAGTTAATGCACGGTCATGTTATACAGGTGTACAGTTATACATCGTATACAGAAAGAACCAGCATAGCATCTTTTGATGCATGGCCATGATGAAACCCTGACGATGTTTGGCCTGATCTACTGCACTGACATATTATTGTTCTGTCTATGCGTAGATGAATAAATGATGTGTTTTAAATGTACAGGGTGGGCCATTTATATGGATACACCGTAATAACATGGGAATGGTTGGTGATATTAAAGTCCTGTTTGTGGCACATTCTTGAGAAAAACACTTCAGCTGTTGATGCAGTGACTTACTTACTAGCAAAGCAGTGGTTTGCTTACATTTATGTATTAAAAATTATATTTGACATATATTTATATATAGAAAATAATATGTTTTAGAACCTTGGAAAATACTTAAATGAATTTTTCATTTTCAATTATTGTACAAGTAATTTAGATGTGCACCAATTATTCTTTGAGCATGGAGTCAGTATGGCATAACCCACAAATTTCCTGAAGCAGGAACTAGAACAGAGAAAAAAATGACTAACAATAAAAGGGATCTGAATGCTTTTGAGCGATTATGGATATATCGTGTTATTATTATTATATTGTATTCTTATTATTATACTTTTATTAAGAGGATTTAACAAAAACACGATGACATGAGCTTATGAAGGAAAAGAGGACTATAAGTCATATGTTGTTTTAGGGGGTCTACCAGAATATATGTATATATTTTTTAAACACATACTTTAGGTTAAAATAAAGCAGCACCTCTTTTTATCCTCTGGCTTTAAGGGACACCTGCCAAAAGTCCAGTCTTATTCTGAATATAGCCTTCTATGAGCTGTCAGATAACAAAACCCTGGTGTTCAACCCTACATGTTTGAATGTGAATTGGACCCAGAACAAAGAGAGTCTTTATTCATCTGCCAAAACAAGAGTCCAGGTAAAGGCTAAAGCCTTGATGGGTGTATGTTTTAGTGCTAGGCATCTGCCTGCCAGCTAAATTATGTTAATTCCATCTTACCTTATTTTGTGAACCTTGACAGAGAGGTAATAAATGGGCAAGGTAAGAACATTCTAGGGTATTTGCTTTCACCGTAAATGGTCACCCTGAGTCCCAGTCTAGATGTTTTTCCTTTTTTTTCATTTTTACAAACAAAGAAGCTCATCAGTTTCAGACGATCTTATAGACTCTAAAAGTTTTGATCATTCCCAACGTCAAACCTGTGGGCATGATGTTCAAAGCTTAAGGGAATGTTAGTTAACTGTGTGAAATGTTAACACAAAAGTAATTCCAGTGATTGTGGAGACATAAAAGAGTAATCCAACAGGATTTTAGTTTCTCTGATGCCGGGAGTACATAAAGACTGCTCTTGTCACAACATTTGATGTACTTTACTCATGGCCTAGATACTGAAAGTTGGCAGAAGCTTCAGATGTGTGCCAAACTATACTATATACCACTAGAAGTGTTATGAAATTGTGTTACTCAGTGACGTAGATTTCTAAAAGGGGTGAAAATCTAAAAAGTTGAAAATGTAGTGCTTCCTCTGTGAGACATTAACTTTAAGTGTTGACTATGTGATTTGGAACTTTTCAGATATTTCACAAAGATTAAAAAAAAGAAGAAGAAAAAGAGGCCAGACTGTTTGTACATGTACATTGTGGATAAACCTCTGGTCTTTATGGGGGAAACTGATGGGAGACTGGCTTATTAAAAAAAACTGCTGCTGGCTGTGCTTTAACCGCCTTGAAATCAGTTATCATCTGCACTTTGTGTGGAAACAGAGCTAACCTTAGCAAATAACTCTGATTTATCATTGTAACAAACACGTCCTCTTCTTAACTACCTTGGCCAACATGTGTGATGTACGAATCTTATAAAAAGTCTTTTGGCATATCAGCAAGGAGAGCTTTTGGTTAAAATCACCATGTCTAAATTAATAAACATCCAAGTTGAACAACTGCAGGCTCCACCAGCACTCAGTTTAGCATCAATGAGAAATTATTTGGTTGAATGATTATACAAAGTATACCAGCTGTTTTGTTAATACACCACCTAAATGTAACACTTTAAAACCTCCTGTAGATATTAACAGTTAACCACATCACATCGCGCTCAAGCCTTTGAATTAAACTGTGATTCTTTTTTTCATACACTATATTGCCAAAAGCTCCCATGATGATACTACAGTCATACTGTTGTATAGAATATGATGCATTACAGTAAATTAAACAATCTAAAGAAGCATTTAAAGTGCAGCAGTATAATTGATCCATATAATACTGATTGTGAGCATTTTTTGGCAGAATAATTACTTTTACTTTTGATACTTTATGCACACTTTGCCAGTAACACAGTTCTATGTGTAGTGTGGTGTTTCCATGGTGGTTTATTACTTTTGCTAAAGCAATGCTTCTTTAAAAATGTCTCTACCTCTGTTGTAATTGTCAGCTAATAGTAAATAATAATTTTAATGCTAACTATAGAAGTAATAATATTTTACAATTCTGAGCTGGGGATAGGATCGGGAAGTTGAAATATCCTGGAGGAGTACAGCAAGCTGCAGAAGGCTGTCAACATATATATAAAGACAAAAGACAAGCATGACATAATTGGTATTCTTTAATCTGGTCCAATTAATCTCATCTGTTTTTCTTTTTTGCCATGTCTACCTTTCTGTATAAATTGCTGCACATCAGAGCCACACCTTGCAAAATGAGTGCTCCATGTACTTCTACTCTCCCACATGATTTGTCTACATCTGTATGAGATGTTTGACTACTTTATTACATCATGCACAAAGCAGCATTTGGTGCACTACCCCCACCCCCCGCCCCAGCATTTCTCTCACAGTTACTCTTTCCTAGTGTTTCGCTAAGTTTTGATTGGCTTTACTGTTTTGATTTAACTTTTTTTTTTCTAAACACATATTGCTCCCTTTACCAACACCCCCCCCTCTCTCCCCCCATCCCTGCTTTCTGCAGCCAAACAGCAGGTAGTCGGATACAAGCCTCTCTAACATTAGTTGATATTAGGCTAGGGTCTATTAGGTCCTGCCTCGCCATGTGAGTTACTGCACAGAGAGTGAGTGCCTTGGGAACAATCACACTCACAAACACCGGCGCACTGACTCACACAAGCAAACACATACCCACACAAAGTTAAATCCAAACCCACACAAATGTTTGAGCACTGCACACAAAGCCCTCGCAATCTCCCAGACATGCTCACCTTATGTGCACTCAGTCATAAAGATGGAGGAATCACTGAGGCTTTAAGAACCTCCTCTTACCCTTACGCTTCCTCTTTTGCTAAACTCGGTCTGCTAAGGTGCCATGGTGTAAATAAGACTCAAACTTTCCAGAAAATCAACTGGAGCAATGTGAGGAAAAAATATCCCTTTTTGGTCATTCTTGCTTTTTCATTTTCATTTTTTAAGTTTAATATCCAAATTATTGAATAAAATTGAATGACTAAATACTTATGTATCCTGTATACTTTCAAAAATGATACCCATCAATTTGCAGAATTAAAAGAAATAATGAATTGCATATGCTTTATGGCTATGTACAAGCTAAAGCAACATGGCTGTTTAATGTAGAGATAAAACCACATTTATAGCAGACGGGTATTAAAATAATAAAAACAGGACTTGAACAAACAGATTGTGGAAGCTAACGGAGTTGAAAATATTTAATAAAATGAGTTCACAAGAAAGAGCCTAATATTTACAACAAATAACCTAACCTTTCAAATCCCATTCACATTGAATATCGAAACAGCAGTCTGTGTGCATTAGTGTATGACATATAAACACAGGGCTTTGTCTCGACACTTTAATGTAATCAAGTATTTTGTGAGGCTGCTGTTGTACAATTGCGTTGGGTTGTATTTTTTTCATGTAAAAATAAAAGGCTGTTTTCAGCTTTTTTCACAGCTTGCTTGAGATCCTAGAAGAGGCCTTTGAATGTTGCCAAACTGTACTGACTGCATTTACACCTGGCTGCGATCCAACCACCTCCAGACATCACATACATTTCAGTTTCTATTGCCATACACTTTATCTGCAATTTACAATGCATTAGCAAACAACCACAATGCATTTGGGTCTAAATGGAGTCTTCATACTCCCAAAACTGTTAAATCCCACACTTCCCATTTATGCACCTAAATGGGATATTTGGAAAAGTCTATACTTGCCTTGCAAACATCCACGTTTCAAATGGCATGACACCAGTTTGTAATGGATTAGGTAATGGCTTTCTGTAATAAATGCATAGACTGTGATTGCAAATAACACAGATAGCACTGATGGCGTTGTAAGAAGATATCTCAGCTAGAGAAAACTCCACACAAATACATACAAAATAATATAGAGCTTTTTTGAAATTTTAAGTGACACAACAACTATGACCTTCACAAATAAAAATAGTAGAAAGACTAATACAATACACCATACTGTCCTACATCTCAGAGTCGCAAGCTGTGGTAGCATTTATTTGTTTTCTCATGAGCCAGACACATTAAATTGGTATGAAATCTGTCGAAACAACCAAATGTTTAAATACAACAAAGATGCCAACCGATCTAGTAAGTAAAAATAATTATGCATGGAGATATATGACTATCTGAATATTTAAGTAAATAAACATAAGTACTTTAACGCCAGGATGTCACACACATAACTCTGTATGAGTTCACAATTCTGCCACGCACACCCACACACATATGTGCACAGGCAATAGTAAAGAGATAAACACTATGCTGAGAATTTAAGAAAGGAGCAGGCACATATTTTGGAAGAGAATTAGGAAGCATCCCATCAACCTTGAGCAGCTTAACCCTTCACCTCAGCAGTCTGTCTCAGTGTCTCATGGCTACTCATTATATGGGAAGAAACTGCCTTGTAATGTTTGTTGACTCAACCCCCCAGTAGACGCTACCCTGTGTGCACAAAGGAGATAATTACTGAAAATTACTGAGGAACATGGAAATGTAGTTGTGTTTATGCCTGAGAGCTTTGTGGGCTCCTGGATTCACAAATTATTCATGTTGTGGTATCGTCTTCGCCTGAGAGGTGAGCAGTGATGACGACTTCTAGCAGAGTACCTATCAAAAGTGGTTTTGCCTGTTTCTTCTTTTCGGTATCTTTTCCCTTTTTTGCAAAAAACCCCATTATGCATCAACGTGACAAGAGTGACAGCATCACCTTAACAAAGCAAGTGGAGCTCATTTCTTCTCTCTCTCAATCATTGCTCGTCTTTTGTCACAACCCAAACGTTTTACTGCATTTACCATGAGGCATTCTCACTCTGCCAACTATTAAGGAAAAAACACGCGAGCAATATGATATGCTTAAATGAAATGCTAAAATCAGTTAACTAGAGTCAGTTAACAGGTCTATAGAGAGCTGTGGGGTCAGGTTCCTGTGTTAATGCACTCTCAATCACCTATGATCATGTGGCAGTTCATGAAAAAGGCAAGAAAAGGAGTGTAAACTTTGAAATGCCAGGAGGATAATCTGCCGCTGCTCATTACATGGTGTTGTGAAAACAGTAGTGCGGATATTCTTCTTTGGATCAGATTTGGATCTGTTTTGTATTCTGTATCATTTCTAATAAAAATAGCATGCCTGTTTTAGAGGTTCAAAGTTGTGAGGCTGTGAGGCTCACCCTATCCCATTTGCTCTTTTAATGTATGATTCGAGTTGTTAATTGGTACTTAGTGATTGCAGTGGTGTATCAATGTATATATGTATGAGTCTGTCTCTCTCCTATTTGGATGCTGCCTGCTGCTTTCTTATTCTAAATTTACAGGACTAGGGTGTGCGTGTGTGTTCATACATTCACATTTACCCTTCATGCAGTCCTGTATCATAAAATGAGGCAAACTCAATTTTAAATGAACAACAACACATGACATATTATACTTAGTACACCCCATCATTTTAATAGCTTGTATAACGGCTTCTAACTTGAAGTGTACTGAAACAATCTGAAGGTTCTTTATCAGTGTCTCACATCATTAAGGAGGAATTTTACCCCTCTTGTCTTTACAAAAGAAGCTTTGTAGACATTCACTGAGGTCTGGATTTAGACTTGGTTCTTTTCTTCTTCAGCCATTCTGTTGTAGACCTGGGTTATCCTCGGGTTCATTGTCCTAGAATACTTTGGTATTTACTTTAAGGTGCCCAAGTCCAGTAGCTGCAAAGCAAGCCTAACTCATCACTCAACCAACATGCTTAACAGTGAGGATGAGGTGTGTAGGTTCTTAGTTATCCAGGTCATGTTAGTCTTCTGTGCTTAAAAAAAAGGCAACTGGACTTCTTCAAGTTTACCTCTCATCCAAGAGGTTGGAGGTGAATGAAAGGTGGAGAGTCCCAGGTATTTAACCCCTAGTGGGGTTTGTTCCCTGTGGACGTGACCCTGAGTGTTGTTGACCTACTACTGATCTTGTGAGTCATCACATGATCCTCAAGAGCATGAGCCTCGTCCTTTTGGTGGAGGTGTCAGCTGAGTCTTGGCTTTTCAATGTTGGGCCATGTGTTTGTGGAGTGGAGTGTTTTCAGTAAACGTGGTCCTCTGCATCATGGCCAAACATCACTGATTTGATCTTGTCTAGCCAAAGGACATCGCTCCTAAGCTTTGCTGCCATGTTCTTTTTAGAGAGAAGGGCTTTTTGCTGGCATCCCCACTAAAAGAGTCATACTTGTTCATGCTTTTTTTGTAAATGTACTGTCATGAACTTTAACATTTAACATGTTTACTGAGGCTCATATAGCCTGAGTAGTTTGGGTGCAGCATTAGAATTCGTTTTTCTGAGCATTACACGGTCTGACCTTGGGGTAAATTTGCCGGGACATTAAGACTGGCAACTGTTTTAAGTGTCTTCCAGTTCTGAAAAATCTCTCTCACTACAGCGTGATGGACTTCAACATTTTTTAAATGGAAAATTATCTTATATGACTTCCCAGACGAGTTAAATTTTCACAGTTTTCTGCCTTTTGTTTTAGGTTTTGTTAAATAAATAATGATACGCTGTAATAGGCCATGCTTTGTAATTCATCTGAGATTGTATTTACCTAGCACCTGCTTAGGACTAGATTACACTTAAGTCCTGATATGTAAGCCATTAGAATCAAAAGTGAGTGTACTTTCTTTTCACCATGGCTCTACAGTCATCTTTTCAGGCATGGGCTTGACACTGATGTACCAATTAGTGGCAGGATGTCATTATGGTGCATGTAAGTGCACAATTAAGTAAATAGAAAGGATGCAATCTTAGGATAAGTTTTGGCCTTTAAGGAAAGCATTCATTGTCAGGTTCCTGGATGAAACTGTAAAAAATATAATCAATCTTTTTGGGCCAGATTTCTTTTCCACAGCGTTTTATACTTCCACATCCACATTTACGCATGTAATGAATGAATGCTTGAATGACATCGTAATATTGTGTTACAGTTCTGTAATTTACAGCAATATGCAAAAATCACTCCCCGGGCTTACCTCAACATCCTGTGAAAAAGCAAAGTGTGATCAATATAATACCAAATGTATGCAAAACAGTCGTAAATCACGGATTATATTTCATACTGAAAAAAAAGACCTGTGAAGCTGTGAATCAATTTATACAATTCATCTCAATCATCTAATATTTCACTTTGAGGTGCTGGTGCATAGGAATGGGGTTTTGTGTGTGTGTGTGTGTGTGTGCGTGTGTGAGAGAGAAACCCAGTAGACTGTGGAGGTGAGAAAAATAAGGGCTGTGGAATAAGTCTTGCATCTGCATATCAAAGAAGGTGTGGAGGGAAGTGTAGAAAATGATGAGAAAAGAACTGTAGTATGTTTCTACAAATGCATAGAGTGTGAAGTAGGTTCTTATGGGAGCAAAATCATTACGAAGACAAAGCTAATGTTCTTTTGACAAATGACAGTGGATTTGATAAGCACAGTAAGTACCACAGTAAGATAACATGGCATAATACACATGTTTAATTAATGACACTGCAAGGCAAGTACCAACCTACTGTGAGCTGAGCCTTTCTGGTTAGACTTACCCCGGCTCAACTTTCCATCGTTAACAGAAATAAATTGAAACAAAGATGAAAGTTTAGTGGGGTCGATGAATACAAAATACATTCTGGTTAAACAAAAATTTTCCCCACAGAATTTGACACTGATTTAAATAATGGATACACAGAGTAACACCTTTCTTTTTTGTTTCCTCTAGTCTCTCTTCAAAACGTACTGAACCATGTACTGTCGGTCTATTTAAATGCTTTTCGTGTTTCGTTTCAGACATACTCTGCACCTAGAGACGTGTGCGTTCTTTATCCAAACAGGCACATCAGCCTGGAAGTGCACTTTGCCTGTCATCTGCATGTAATCAGCCAAGTGTGCCTTTAACTGCAGGGAACCATATAAGTGTAGCTAAGTATGCATCTTGCAATTAGCATAGAAATTTTTCTAGCTTCAAAGCACAGGTGCAAATTGCACAGGTGTAAGAAAATGAAGGCTGAGATGGAAAACAGGAAAAGTTCTCTATAAATGTTCTCTCTGAAGTGTGACTTAACTTCTTGGAAAGATAAATAACCACAATACCTAACTAATTCCAAACAGAAAAAGTGGATGGAGAGCTGTGGCTGAGTGGTCATTTTACTTGATGTTCAGAACTGAAAATAGGGCCCTTTTAAGAGCCAAGTAGATTTGTCTGCAGTTACCTTGACAGTGTCAGGGAAACTCTTTATGGAAATCATTAGTGAATTACAATTTTACCTAAGTTGAAAAAAACCCATATAAGTCTCAGCTAGAGCCAAAAATGTTTATCCATAATGTTTGTAACTTTGCAATTATCTAACTTTTATTTTAATGTCTTTTTTTTGGTTTTTGACTGTCTCTTAAGACTTCCAAGTCACTGTGCCAGTGAGCGTCACAGAGCACAACAACCATACTTAAAGGATGCTTAGTAATCAGCAAAATGTATTTCTGAGTATAGACCTTGCCAAACAACCTTAGGGTGTATAAAGGTGAGACATTCACTAAAAAGGAGGAACATGAAAAGTTAATAGTGTTGTAACTTCTCTTTGGTATTTCACTGTTTGACAATTTCTTCATTTTTAAGGGATTAATTCCTGCTATTAAGGGAGCTTTGATTAATTCTTGCCTGCAAGAAAGGATTTGAAGAAATTTAAAAAGAAAAAACATTAAAGAAAGTTTTTAAATTTTAAGAAATTTAAAAGCAGGGACCAAAAACACATTTTAACAATATCATATACACTATATTATTTTATATTGATCTCATAAGGTAAAAAAAAAAAACAGTATGTCACTCATTGTGTGTCTCAGGTCTGCCAACGCTAGTTGTTTCAATTTTGTAATGTCATCAGAGTCCTGGTCTTGAGTACATGTGTATTTACTCTCTGTATTTAATATAACCCAGCTCATGGAGTTGGAGCCTGGAGGATCAGGCCGCACTGTGCAGCCTACTGTTTGAGGGCAAAGGGATAAAGACTGCCTCTTTGCCAGGGTTTATAATCCTCAAACTGTGCCTTTGTCTCATCTGTCAAACTGTGCCTTGTTGAGTGTATTAGTGGAAGTTACCAACTGGTTTAGCCTCACAAACCTTTAGGAAACCTTGGACCTTTAGTCCCCAGTTTAAGCTCTGGACATGTCAGTCTTTCTTCCAAACTGTCTAAAGATAACTCTTCAGTCCCTGTTTAACTTAGAGCTGATAAGGTGATCACAGGTAACTATCACAACTAACCCCTGAGTGGTTTCTGTTATATTCCAGGAATGCTTTTAGAACAAAACGACTGGTTGTGCATCAGAAGTTAGTGAGGTTGATGTCTGCAGCTTCTCTTGGAAAAACCCGAGGCGTATACTAAGTGTCTATACTCGTCATTGTGGGTACAGAGAAGGTCGTCAGATGTTGCCTTTATGGGGGAGTTAAACCATAGCTTTTCATTCCTTTGAATGCTCTGAAGCCTCTTAATTTATAACATGAGGTCCAAACAAAACTCTGAGAAAAATATTTTCAGTTTGTATTTACCTGTTCTGTATACTTTGGTAATTAGTTGACATTTCCTGAACGCATGAAAAAACAGTGTTAGATTGGTCATCTTTTACAATAACTCACTCTAGCTAATAGATGCATTAGTCTGATTCTTTCTGTTTAACAGCTTCTCTACGTTCCAATAACATCTTCAAGGACGCTGCTGACACGACTGTGTCGAGTGTTAAATCCCAAATAAATGAAACTTAATAGCATTTAGAACTGCTTCTTTTGAAAGCTGTTTATATTAAGAATATAGGGATATTAAAGCAGAAGTGTCCTTTTTTATACACTTATCTGTGGATTACTGAAATGCTGAATTCTCTGAGGAATTATGTGAAATTACAGTACCTGAATTATAGCACACTTCTGAGAGAAGACTTCACACAAACACCTTACAAAGGCTCTTATGTTAATATTATTCAAATTGCTTCTTTGACTATAATTTGACCATTTTAAAATGAAATTAATGGTGTAAAACTGCAGACTCGAAACACTTACCTTGTGTTCACCACCCTTACTGGGTACACAGAGATTTTAGCAGGACGACGATGCCCAAAGAAACTATTAATACATTCGGATAAATTCTACCTAGATCTAAAATTTTAGCCATTTTTGAAAGACGGAAAGGTTTCTCTCCGTTTCTTAAAAGTATGCGCTGTAAAGTCATGACCCTGTGCCAAGCACAACTATTATGACCCATAGGGCAGAGCAGTTGAAAAGCATTTTATGGTTACCCTGCTGAAAGCAGTGCCTATATAGTATGCGCATGAGATAGTGACGACAGACACAGAGAATGTGAGATATAGGCTGAGCATGTTTACCGTGGATACTGTATTTGTGCATAAATAGACCCTATCATCTCTCAGTGTTGAGCATTTCCTCACAGACAGCATGTGACTTATCAGAGTGAGCCAGGTTTTCAGAGAGCTGACAGTTTAAGGAGAACTGCCATGGGATAAGTCTCAATCCTCACTCAACCATTACACTCTCATGCCCTTCTCTCTCTCTCTGTCACACACACGTATCTACATAGACATGCACACACACACACACACTGAAGCAAGCACAGACGCAGCAACCCAATGGCAAACCCTGACTACGGATTTTCAGAGCTGCCTCAATGTGTCTCTCGAGATGCAGAAAAACTGTTCAGATGTGAAACAGCAGGTCTCGAGGGAAGACTAAGTGTCTACAAGTTTAGTTGGAAATAATATAAAAACAGATTCTTTTTTCAATAGATAAGAAAACAATAAAAGGGAAAGAAAAAGCATAAACTTATAGAACGAGACACGATTCTAGGTAAGATTAAAGAAAAGTGAAGAACAACATAATGAACAGTCACTGACAATTGAAAGAAAAAAGACATGACACATGAACATTAGTCTGTATAGTCATGTAAGTGTAATGCATGTACTTGTACACTAGTTACCGGAAGGTCATTTGGAATATCTGTCCCAAGTTGACTTGCTGGGTTTTGTTGTTGTATCCATGCAGCATCTCACCAAACAGGGTGTCATTGAAGTAGACATCCTGCTTAGGGCATTTTGGTCCATCACAGTTGTCTGACTGCAGGAGACAGGAGCGCCCATCGCCTGCCAGCTTGTACTCTTGTACGCATCTGAGGAGGAAGGAAACACTGTCAATACAATGTATGATATGCAATCTAGGAGACCTTGTTTACACTTGAGGTGAAAGCATAGTGCTGGCAAGATTTGAAACAGAAGATTGAGCTGTAGCAGGCTGATTGTGATTTGAAAGACTGACATTATATACAAGGCTGTTCCCATGTTCCTACTTTAATTTTCAATCTATAAAGACCAATACAGAGAAACTCAGCATGCCAAAATTGTACCGATTTTCTTTAGAATTCCCTCAGACTAATAACAGCCTGACACAGACAATCACAACCAATGTTTTGAAAAGACATTTTTCCAGGTTTTCAGTTTATATACCATTAAATCTACTTTGTTACTGTCAAAGCCTTTTAAATATGCAAAGTGCTACAGTAGCAATTATCAATGGCGAGTTTGTGGACACAAGCACTCTGGTGAAAACCATTTTAAAACAGATTCCAATGGCACTGGATTCAGCAGACTCTGCAGTTAGTCACAATTATAGCTTCCACTATTGTGTGCAATCCTGTCTTACAGACCAGGCTGAGCAGTTAGTGCTGCTGGATAGGGCTGAGCGCAGGACTCATGCAATTGTTCATGTCTCTTCACCTCGGTGGGAAGGAGATGTCAACTGCTGTTGGCAATACTCAGATCTGGTGGAACAGGGGCTTTCTGTAGTTGAAGGCAAATCTGTTTCCATTTTTGTAAATGAACAATTTGTATAATTACAGAACAAAGTTATACCATTCAGATGATTTTATTAATTTAATCTGTTTTTTCCCACAGGCCACTTTTAAAAAGCATTGTGCATTTATTACAGAACATGTGGGTATACAGGCTAGTGATTTAGTAAAATACACTTATGAAATTAAACAGGATATCATGGTAAATGGACAGAGCCTCAACGTTCATGTTTGCCCACAGTGTAAGGGTACCAAATGATCTGGGGAAAATGAGGACATCATTCCAGATCAGACACAGATCAAGAATGAGGGCATGCTTCATGTTTCTTTAGGCTTCTGCTGTTAGGTTTCCATCAAAAAGTCAACAGATGCATTTAGACATGCTTTCTAAGTATCCTTTTATCAGTTATCAGGTCCCAGGAATTAAGCAACTTTCACTGGCATGATCAGAACAGTTTCCATAAATGATCAGCCAGTCTTGAGATATAAATACCCTCAAAGAAGACAGCTATTTAAAGGAAAATGGGAAGGACAACCCTAAAGCTAACAAAAACACTGACAGAAGTACTTCCTGTATTTTTGGTTACTATTTGTAGCCCTTTTTCAGACCTTTCATGTTTGGAGCAACAATATAATATTTAATATTGCTCCAGGAATATCACTGCTTTTAGAAATTGGGTAAAAAGACCAATATAGAAGTTCAGGTCTTTGTGGCAGAAATACTCACTAACCTGAAGGGTTTTATTCAGTGTAGATCATTCTTTTCTTTAACCTAACCTTAAAATGGTTCCATGTCCCAAAGCTGAGCACATAACAGAAAAATTATGATAACAATAAATTCTAAACGAGAAAAAAATATTTAATCAGCCAGATAAGAACGACCTTGTTTCTTTTTTCATGCAAACTCTAGTCTCACAGATGGAAGTCCTGTGTTTGACCCATTTGTTCACTATTCACATCTTTTCCAGCTGCCACGGACCACAGTGCAGTAGTTTTTTTTCAGTGTTTTTCATCAAGTTGCAAAGTAACAGTGTGATTGCACTGGGGAATCTAAGCAGTCTGCACTCAAATGGAAACCTAAGTATTTACAATATACTGGGTACAATCAAAAAGTTCTATGAATAAGTGCAAACAAAAACTATACCTAATTGAAATTTGGCATGATTTCCCCTTCAAGAATATCTTCATTCTACAAAATGACCATCACACAGAGGCTCACTGTCAGCCAAAGTTGAAGTTTTTTAGCTAAGAGTCCAGTTTCATTGAATGTCATGTCAAGGGTGGTACCAGGATAATAGTCATCCTCTTTGTTTTCAACATTCACAAGGATGTGCACTACCAAAAGATCCCCCTGCCTCAGACTGTCAATGCAAAGCTCCATTTGTACCATGCAGAGAACTTTGGCATGTGCCATGTTGTGCTGGAACTTAGTGCACTGACAAGGCTGGAGTTTTTTTTTAATCTACACATATAAAATCCTCACAGACCCATCAGATTTGCCTCCCTGTGACTTCCACTGCTTCCACAAAATGAAAATCAGGTTAAAGGTTCACTGTTTTGACGCAGTACCTCCGTAACATTCAGGCACACGTGCCAAGAGAACAGAACGGGGTTTCCACTGAGCAGTCTAAAAATAGTAGCTGGGCTAGAAGCTGTGAACACGATCTCAGAGGTGAGATTCACTAATATTACTTGTATGAGGTTTGAATTGTTTGGACAAATTCATGCAAGTTTTCTTTCCACATCTTTGTATTGTGTATGTTTTTGTAGATTATGCTCGTAATGGCTATACTAGAACTGTATGATATGTATTTGTCAATCTATCTATATGGCTTTCTAGCTATAGTGTATTCACTGGTTATTTCGTATTTAGTATTTTTTGAAAATTTACATTTGTGTAATCGAACCATCACTCATGAAACCTACTTCCAAAGAAAGCTTTATTGGCACCCTGCAGATGTCTTCTCTTTCTCTATTTACTACTAGCTATTCTCACCCGCAAAACATGAGTACGTTGCTGGAACTTGGGTCATCTTCAAGGGGCACAAGCTGCTGGAGACACAGCTGTTCACAACCTCCATTGAAGCCATCCGTACAGTCAATGCCCCTGGAGTAGTCATAGCAACCTGAGCCATCCTTCATTGGCCTCAGCCCCTCAGGACACTGTAAGAAAAAGAAAGAAGGAAAGGTGGTGGGAGGAACACAAGCAGGGGGTGAGGATAAAGGCACAGAATAAGAATAGAGAAGAAGAGAGTAAAACACATAGGTCAGAATGTGCATTTTAATCAGGATTGAAAAGTACTGAGAGGACAGAGATAGTAAGACTGAGAAGATAAGACAGTAGTAGTAGGGAGTAAGACTTTCAGAAAGAACAAATTCAAGAAAAGAAGAATTTAAGCCAATTATATTTTTCTGATACAACACAATAAAAGGTGGAGGCGCTTAAAGGATTAGAAAATTAAACAACGGCAGCTTGGAATCGTTACCACAGCTCATTTTACTACCTGAGCAGAAAGTCCCCCCTCAGTTCACACAAAGGCTTGTGTTGGTGTTGGTGTTTTTTGTTTTTTTTTTTAATGCCAGACAGAAAGAAAAAACTCAGAGGCGAAAGATTTAGACACAAGCACCAGCAATTAAACTGATTATCATTTGTGAAATCATTCCACGCTGATAGAAGTGTGATAAAAGAAAATAATAAACTTAAGCATTGCAAATGAGCCAAGGGATTTCAAGAAACAGAAATAGCCACTCTTGTTTGCTGGAAATTAAGTCAACTGATACTTTTTACATGGATAATAATTAGCAAAGTCATTAGTGGCTCACTAAAAAGTGGCGCCCTACCTTGCAGTAAATTATTGATACCACAAGCTTTTATCACTGGGTTGTTGTTGTGACATTTCATTTCAATATGAAGTATTAGTTCAACTTTGAGTTCCCATCAACCAAACAAAAAACAAATCACATTTATCTGAGTATGTCAACTCAAGCCAGAAATCTGAGGAGGAACAATGGGTCCAGCACCCTAGTCATTTGCCTGGCTAATTTAAAGTGCAGAATTTAATTTATGAAGTGGATTTTTAAATGAATTATATTTCCTCCAGCATAAGAAATACTAATTATTCAGAACTGCAAAAGCAGCAGATGTATTATATAAGAAAGTTGGACTCCATTAAAAATGTAATGTTACTAACAATAAATAACTTCTTGACTTAATAGCTTACGCTCATAAATTATATTGCATTATTCATCTCATATGTAAACAAGATGCTTATTACACAAACAAAACAAAAAGGTCAGACTTTTCTGCTGGCTCAGCTTAACTGTCAAGTCAACCAACATGCTGCTAAAACAATATTGATAAGTGTTATAATATCAAAAAGCATAAAAAAAATGTGTGTGTGTGTTCATTGTTCTAACAATTAACAGAATATTAAAATATTATACATTCTATATATAAATCATATATCATATATTTTCACTGAAGCTGAAGCTTTGCCGGCTCCACGATGTGAATCTCTCATACCATCACATGCTAAAGAATCTCTCATGGACTGATGTCTGATGACAGCTGAGCACAGTGAACTCCTTCTTATGTTCAAGAAACCAGTTTGAGATGATTTGAGCTTTGTGACATGGCATGTATCCTGTTAGAACCAGCCATCAGAAGATTCGTATGATGGTAGAAGTCATAAAGGGATGTACATGCTCATCAACAAGGTTCAGGTAGGCTGCAGTATTGCTATCATGCATAGTTAATTCTAAGGAAGTTAAAGCAAGAAAACATCCAAGAAACTACCCTCCATATCATTACACCACCGGCAGAGTGATATACTGGAGTGAACCTTTGATACAAGGTAGGATGGATGCATGCTTTCATCTTATTTCAACCAAATTATGACACTACTATCCAAATACAGCAGCAGAAATCATCTTTCCAATCTTCTATTGTCCAGTTTTGGTCGGCTCATGCAAAGACGCGGTTTCCTGTTTTTACCTGACATGAGTGGCACCTGGCATGATTCTTTTCCTGCTGTAGCTTCTCTGATTCAAGGGCATTATTATATATCCTGTATTTAAGCACTAAAAAGTCTGATTGGAATTTTTAAAAATATATATATTTCAAGAGACACCTGGTTAAGGGCGCAGCAGAAATTGCAGCAAATATAATACAAGTGAAGAAAGAAACACATTTCTTCTGGACATCTTGATGGCAACGAGTGGTTATTTCAGGTATTGATGCCTTCCCATAAGTTTGAAATAGTCTAACTATTTGCTCTGAGTTCTGACATCAACAAGGCACTCCTAGAGAACTTACTGCATACTTGCAGCTCACTGGATATTTTCTCTTTTTTGGACTATTCTCTGCAAACCCTAGTTATGGCTGTGCAGGAAAATCCCAGGAGATTAACAGTTCCTGAATTACTGAGATCAGACAGTTTGGCATCAGCAACATTGTATCACCTTTCTTCTCCATTCTGATGGTGAGTTAATAATAATAATGGTTTATATGACGATTTATATAGCGCTTTTCAAGGCACCTAAAGCGCTTTACAGCGCCACTATTCATTCACTCTCGCATTCATACACTGGTGGAGGCAGCTACAGTTGTAGCCACAGCTGCCCTGGGGCAGACTGACAGAAGCGAGCCTGCCATATCACGCCATCAGCCCCTCTGGCCAACTCCAGTAGGCGGTAGGGTAAAGTGTCTTGCCCAAGGACACAACGACAGAGGGATCAAACCAGCGACCTTCCGGTTACAGATGCGCTTCCCAAACCCCTGAGCCACGGTAGCCCTAGAGTTTGAACTTTAGCTGGTCATCTTGAATGCACTGAGTTGTTGCTATGTGATTGACTGATTAGATATTTGGATTATTTGTTGCATTTTTTAACATTTGTTTTCTAGTTGGCAATTTTTTTATAACTGCACCAGGAAGGCCACATCCAACTACTGCAGTATACAGCAATAACCTTTGAATTAGCTTAACTAAACAGAAAACAAATCATTCCTCTGTGTAGTGAGAACCAGGATCCAGGAGCCCTGACTTTCACAAGTTAACGTATGTCATTACTGAGATGTTATATAATGTTTCCTACAAAGTGTGACATTACATGCTGGAAAACAACAACAGAATTACCACCCCATATGAGTTTCCAGTAGGATGCATATAGTCTCAGAGATACTATAAATAGTTTCCATCTCATCTTTGAATATTTGACAGGTTTCAGCTGTGGTCAATTTACACTTTCAGATGTGAGCCACATGCTGAAAATGTGTTGGTTTTGCCAGCCTTTCAGTTTCAAGTGTTGCTGTAATGTCTTCCTTGCTTGTATTGATATCTGCCTCTCTTTGCTAAGAAACGAGGACTGTGAGAGACTGAGTTACATCAGTTTTCTAGTCCACAGTTCAATTCTTTCACTAACTGTTACTCTGACTCATCTAGACTCCTCAAGTTCTGTGTGCCAGCATAGGATATTTTTGTAGGCGTGCAATGACAAACAGCTAAAATGTCTGTTGGTTGTGGTGTATTTATTCTTAAAGAACAAAAAAAAAACAAAAAAACAATGCTATATACTAAACACTACATATTTCTCAAAGTTCAGAAAGTTAAATGACTTTATTATTTCTCTGAGAACTTTTTCTTAGGTTAGGAAGCACAAAGGAAGAGGTGGTGTTAAAGGGTCTAGTGCATGTAAGGAAGGTTCACTGACATCATTAGTCACATGCCTGCAAACACAGTTGTATAGACGCTAAAGGGAAAACTATGTGTAGCTATTTATTAATGACTGACATAGGCAAGGACTCACATCCAAAGGCACCCTTTTTCCCTCAGTTCTGGTCATCAGATGAGAAGGAAAACAACAGAGAAGTGGTATATATTGTTGTTTTGGACTAGAACAGTTGGCATTTCTACCTCCTAGAGATAGAGGCGTACGAGGTGTGTGAACTTTTATCTCCAACAGCTTTCAACTATCATAGTCGTTATGTTTCCCTGGTTTTCTGCTTAAAGATTTCCAAAGAGATTATTAATCTCATTAAATCCAGCAGAACTGTACAATTTAAGTAACACCATTTATTAGTAACTACAACGACACATAACATATTAGCATTTCTGGAAACAAATGCTTTATAGTAGAACCATTTAAAGGCCATCTTTTCTTTCTCTTTTGCTCAGACTGTTTCAAATCCTCATTTAGTCCAAAACAATGATCATCAGGATCAATCTTATTTTGAAAGGTTTCCTGAGATCAGAAATAAGACTTTTTCTTTGGCATAAGCCTTCTGGAGAAACAATTACATAAATCATATGGTTGTTTTAAATAAAGCTTATGCAATACAGGACATTAGCAGAGAAATCAAGTTAGAAATGAGATAAAGACTAATAATGTTAGAGATCTTTGGAAATGCATGAAGTCTATTAGAAAAAATGGGAATGTTCATTAATTTTCTAATACATCTAAAACACTTAGGCCATTTATATGTATAAATATATATTTAAAAAATCCCTATTCGGCCTGGGTGCAGTCTTTATCCTCTAAGCTCAGGTCCTCTTTCAGTGTCCTGAGAGCTTGCGGATCTTGCTTAATATCTTTGTTGTTCCTAGCAAGAGACTTGCCCTTTGTAAATAGGATAACCAGGTGTCACACGTGGAGGAGTACAAAGAAGCTTTATCCTTTGTCCCCATTCCCAGATACTGAGTCAATGTTCTGCAGTTGGTCTGGCTCTAGTTTTCAGTCATCAATGCAGGAGAGACATATTTACACAGTATTGCTCATATCCAGAGGCTGTGAAGAAAGCGAGCAAATATATCATCGTGGGTCAAAAAAGCTTTGCAGATTTTTCGTGGAACATGGTGAACAAACAAGTAAAAGGAAATGCAGCAACAAATATTAAATCGATTGAAGCTGGTGGAAGTCAAGCGAGTTTTTGCACTTTTTGTACCTTTTTTTGACATGAAGTGACACAGTAAGGAAGTAAGCAGGTGAGTCTCACACAAAGTATGGAAAAGTGTGTCTCGCAGACGTGCCCTTTGCTTTGGTCTGACATGCTGTTGCTGCTCTAGTGCAACATCCAATAGGTTGCTTATTGCTCCTTTACTCAGTTTAAGACTTTTCTAGTAGATAAAGTGTGCCAAAAGCTCTGAAATATCTACCAGTAAATTCTTAAAATGAGTTATATACACTGATCAGTCATTACATTATTATTAGGTGTTAGTTGAAGTGAATAACATGATTATCTCAACTTATTATCTCCACAAGGATCTTTCTACCTACCTACCTATCTATAAATCACAGTTTCTTTAATATCACATGGATGACCATTGCATTTGTATATGTTACTTGGGAATGCCCGTTACTAGCATGCACTACGGGAAGAAAGTGTGATGGTTTGGTCAATGTTCTGCTGTGAAACCTTGGGTCCTGCCATCCACGTAGATGTTACTTTGACACATACCACCTACCTAAGCATTACTGCAGACCACATACACCCTTTCATGGAAACAGTATTCCCTGATGGCGGTAGCCTCTTTCAGCAGCGTAATGTGATCTGCCACAAAGCAAAACGTTTCAGGAATGGTTTAAGAAACAGAACAACGTGTTTAGGTGTTGTGTCTGTGGGATGTGCTGGATAAACAAATAGATGCCCTACTGCACAACATACAAGAATTACAGGATCTGTTGCTAACATTTTGGTGCCTCAACAGGTCAGGGCTGATTTAGCAGCAATGCAATATTAGTCTGGTGGTCATAATGTTATGCCTGATTGGTGTATATATGAAGTGAAAAATGTAGATGTGAGGACAATCTAGGCAGTGAACAAGCACGGAGCTGACACTTTCACATATGTCGGGCTTTAATTTATACACTTTTCTGTATCAAATTCATGCCTCAAGGATGCGTTTTCCATTCTCAATAATCTACACTAACAAGTGCTCAAGTAAGTACAGAAAATAGTCTGTCTTGCATTGAACTTAGTCAAAGGAGAGGTGAAAGTTCTTCTGATTGTTGGTTTGCATGCCAAGGCTTTATTTTTGCTCAAAAGTTCTCTGAGGCCCAAGAGCACAATTTAGAATCCTACGCGATCATCACCCACCTGTGCTTCAGAACTGTCTTAGAAGGGATCAAGGCTGTTTGTCTCCACTTATGAGAAGATTAAACTCATAATTCGATGTCTCATAATTTAAACATTGTGCTATGTTATAATATCTGTCTGTATGAAGATGAAATTAATGCAGTATGGGTACACTTCCTTTTAATTTTATCCTTTTTTTAAATTTGTATTTTTGTTTATATTGCGGGAGTCATTTTTGGATTTTATAAAACATATTATTCAATTACATTTGTTGATCTCCTGAGAAAACCAAAGCCAGAAACAATAAAGAAAAAACTATGAATTATGCATTGCTCATGTGTGTTCTACACAAAATCCCATATGTTCAGCATTCGGTGGAAGAGCACTTTAGTCTCTGACAAGATTGGAGTTATTCATCACATTAGAGCAGAGCAGTGGGAATAGCTATCTGTAATTCAGAATTGCTATGCAGCTCTCTGTGGTTGAATGAAAGTTCTTAAGGTTAGCCATTAGTGCAGCCCATGAGCTACTTGCTCTTTCTGCCTGGACAACTCTCCAAAGACACAAGGGTTCGGGAGTGGAACAATTTGTATTTGAGACAAATGAATTCCACTCAGTTCTTCTGAAGCGATTCTGTGATGGCAGCACACCAAGAACAAGCCAGTAGTGAGAACTTTTATACTTGTAGACACAACTTTCTTGCCTCTTATTTTGTTTGTATAGTAAATCATCTTGACAGCTGATCACTAATGTATAATTAAAACAAATGGTAATTTTATATAATTTGTATGTTATTTAATATATTAAATATTTAAAGGAACGTGTTTATATATATTTTTTGTCTTTTAGAGGGTTTAACTGCATGTTTAAATGTGATGGATTTGAGGCTTTTATATTAGTGTTCAGCCTTTAAACCTTGTCCCTGAACGTAGACACTTGACATCAATGTAGAACACCCATCATCGAGGGTAGCATATGTATGTACTCTCTGGGGGCTATTTAAGGGAGAATTTCATGACAGCATTAAGAATGGGACTAATGGCATTTCACTCCTGTTAATTCCTTGCGGAGTAAAAGTGTAGGGTAAGTAGGCCTGAAAAAATTAACAAAAAATGAGTGAAGAAAGTGTGTAAGAAATATAGCTGTGCATGTAGCCGATCTTTCTGCACATTATACACTGCACATAGATCACCCCTCCAAATTAACATTCTGAATGAATGCAAGTCATTTCCCCAATCACCCATTAGGGCTTCTGCCTAAATCAGGAACTGAGTATAATCTATTTAGAACTCTTTTCCATGACGATCATCTCAAAATTAAGATGCTAGATGTTTGTACTTAGTAGCCATCAGATATTTTGGAGAAGGAAAAGGCAGTGTGAAAAGCTGAGGATAATAAAGAAACAATATGTTTAAAAGATGTGCACTGGGTCTTCCACGGGACAAGAAAATATATATATTTAGAAAAAAACAGGAGAGCTTTAAATAACAATGGCAGGCAGAGGAAAAAAATCAAATATTTTAAAAGCATATTCGACAGCCTAATCTAGTTTAGAGATGGCAGTGATGCATGCCCTGCGGCTCTTCTGCTGCTTAAATGTGTTAAATTAGGCTCCACAGTTTTATTGCCCTAAGAGCAAACAAACTTACTAAAGAATGTATTGCGTCTTGTGAGTTTAACTGGGATATCCCAGTTTGGAGGTTTATCCTAGTTTTGATGACATCTGGGATATGAGATTTATGTGCAACACAGACAAATCTGGTTTTGCATGTCCCTGTACACATTGGCAAATATTAGTATCCTTTTTGCTAATTAGTGCTTGGTATTTGCACAGGTGCTTGTGATGTCTGTAAACATACACTGTTAGTTTTGGAAGTGCTGACAAAATCTGACATTTGGAAGACTAGCATCCTGCAATCTATTTAGAGACTTGTCGGCATCTAGGTACAATCACTCATCCAAAGTAAAAAGTATATTACATTGTTTTTTATTACAAAAAGTGAAAAGAAATATGTATCTTTCCATGCTTCAAAAGTAAGGCTCTATTACTGAGCCTTATACTGTTTTATATCAATTGGCTATAGTGCCCTCCCAGATAGTTAACAGCATGCGCTTTGGATATACACAGCACATCCAGCCTTATCTGGATTTTGAGCTGGAGCTAATCCATTTAATATAGTACAGTTGTGATGTAACGTATAAATGTGCAAAGTTAAAAATAAGATGGGTTAACAAATCATGAGAGGGACATGTGTGTACATATATCTGAACGAAATGAATGCTTTAAACCAAGAAACACCAAAATGCAGTTGTAATGAGGTGCAATGAGCTGCACTTGGCAGAACAGGGGGAAACGACATGATGTTCGTTTGTAAGGAACACAGATTAGTAGGGGCATACATGGGATTTTGAGAGTTTTCATGAGTGTTGTGTTTGGGCAGACATGCCTTTTATCCTCTCTGTTAACTGATGTAAACTAGAGGCTGGCAAGAAGAAATCTGGGTCCACACTGACAAGGCATCATTTAAGTCTTGATTTTTCGAGTGTGCCACATCTTTTAATAAACTCTTGCATTCAGGGACAGTATAGAAGTTAAAATTACATCGGAGACAACAATATCTGTCTTCTGTAAACAACACACGTATGACAGGCCAAAATGAAAATGTGAATTTATTGCTGCTTGAAGCTAAAAGGCAAAAATACATCTTTGCCAACACTACATTCAAGCAACTTTACCAGAGATGTCCCAAAAGAGACATTATCTCAGGAAAAATATGCCACTAATATCCCTCCATCTGTTCAGTGTACGAGTATTACCATTGGAAGGACATATACTGTAGCAGAATATGGCAATGTGCTACAAAGAAAAAAAAAAGAAGCACTGTATCATTATCAGATGTCAAATTTAAAGCATGAAAATGGCCAATTACCAAAAGAAAGCCATGGTTACAGAGATAACGACTTGATTTTTTTAAAAAAGGAAATGGATATAATATATTCATCTATCCTAGGAATACCAGGTAAAATAAAAGTGACCAGCTCTTTCCCATTAGAGACCCGTCACTGGTGGAATGATTTGCCTGTGGACATCAGAATGGCAAATTCTTTATTGCCTTTTAAATCCCTGCATAAAACATACATTAAAATCAAAGAGCTTTTATTTCATCATCCCTGTCTTTTTTCCCTAATGCCTCTTATACGATCATTGGTTAGTTTGCACAGGTGTACTTTGAATTCCTATTTAAATGAACAATAACTTAACCAAGCAGAATAAATTAATTTCCCCCCCACTTCTCTTTTTTTTCCTACAATTAAGTCATAACAAATATGCAATAAAATGGCTTTAAAGTGAACAGCTTGTGATTCTTAAGACAAGTGATAAAAAAGGAAGCGAGTGACATCCTGTCTTTCTAAGAATCTGTAGAAAGTGAACACAGTCAAAATGGAATAACAGATATCTCCAGAACGTACACACTGGGGCTGACTAGAATTTAATTCATTGCAAATGCATTTCAGCTGTCTTAAGAGCAGCAGACAGCCTTAAGGGACTGGCTCTGAAAATGGATTTTAAGCCTTCCGTGTGACATGTTGGTGCTCTGTGTTAGCACCCATTCTGACAAGGGTGGTTAAAATTACACCAACCCAGGAGAGTAAGAAAAGCAAATAATACTGCCGTGTCTGTGATTCTCTGAGTTAATCTCTGAAGACTAGAGGGTTTTGTCAGTGTTTTTGTCTGAGTATTAATCACACAGAGGCGTGAGACCGTTTGGAATTATTTCAGAGTATTTTTTTTTTCTATCTAGCTTTTGAAAATGTGAGTTGAAAAGAAGTCTTCTCAAGCTGACTAACCCTTTAACTGATAGCCAGATTTTTTTTAAAAAGAAAAAAGAAGGTTGAATTATACCGCACAGAGGAAAACAACTGCTGCTCACAATAGAATTTTGTTTGACTCATCAGAAATAAATCATAATCTTGTTATTTGGCGATTACTGAATGCTGACCAGTTTCAACTAAACTCAAAGCCCAAAGGAGCAAAAGCATAACTGTGATCAATGTAAAACAAATGATGCTATCCCAGTTTGACAATTAAAGGAAGAAAGACAAAAAGTTAGGAACTAAAAGATGCAAAGCTGTGACTTAAAAAAAACATAATGCTGATCATGTAGACTTCTTGTTCTGGGAGGTAGTGTGGTCCGGTCTTATATCTACTAGCCATTTGACATATGCGATGGTGTTGGAGATGCCTATTTCTTCCAGTATTGCTGAGTCACAGTTCTAGTTGGTCTACCCTTATGCCTTGTTCACCTTAAAGTAAAACTTACACCTTTCGAAATGTGCTGGTATGTGTATGTTTAACACAGCATTTACGTTCATGGTGAATGGTCTCTGTTTGGTACTTTTTCACTTTTTAACTGGCGGTTACTTACCGAGTGTTTTTCAGACAAGTCGCCATCTTCCATGCAAACATCAGCTGAATGTACCAATATGCTATTAACCAAAGAAATTTTCTGCTAACCTTGGTTATAATGAGCTGTTAATTTAGTTATTGTTGGCTTCCTCCAGCTTAAACTAGTCGGGTCATTTCCCCCTGACCCCTGGCTTCAACAAGCAGATTTTGCCCAGAGTACTTCCGCTTAAGATGGATGGAAAAATTCCAGTAAATTAACAGTTTCTGAAATACTCGGACCAGCCAGTCTGGCACCAATAATCATTGCCACATTCCAAGTCACTTAAATCAACTTTCTTTCTCACTCTGATGCTTAATTTCAACTTCAGCAGTCTTGACCAAGTTTAGTGTATATGCATATACAATCTACGGCTGCCATAGATGCAGCATCAGCTGCTAATGTTGTGGGTGGAGTGGGTTTATTAATATGGATTCATTGTCAGAGTAACCAAATTAGTGGTAAACTGTAGGGAAAAACTGGCAAAGGGGGTGGGAGAATAACTTGATTTATGTAGAAACATGTTCATTAAAGTGCTGAAGTCTTCTTCTGCCTTGGTGAAGTCTGCCAGCCATGGTGTACATTGCTCCTTAATGACAGTGTCATGAATCAGTTTTTTTGTCATTCATCATTCGTAATCAGTGCCAGACAAATTACTGCAGGTTGTGTAATCACTGTATAATAAATGTAGCAAAAGTGTCACTAACAAGGTTTTAATGAATACTGTAAACAGAATTTTTTGTTGGAGTAGCAACTGTATGTTTCTTTCAGTTGAAAGAAGAGGAAAGGTAAACAAGAAAACTGCTCTATACTGTTTGACTCTATTCGACAAAAACAACCAAAAGACCTGTCGATTTATAGCCCCATCCAAGCTCTTAATGACTCACAACACCAGCCTCCAGCAATTGAGACGGCTCATCAGTTTAATTACTTTACAACTTGGGTCCACCCCTTTCTGTCTAAAACCTGGCACTGGAAGCATTGCCCTGCTCTTGTTAGTATTCCACAAGAAATTCACTTTTGCACTGCACTTTACAACGCTACATGTAAAATGTGACTAAGGCTTAAGAAGCAGAAAGGATGAATGGAAGACGGCGCCAACAACAAATTCATTCACTATCTATTCATATTCAATTTAAAAGTATAGCAGTGGTATGGAAAAGGGCTTAAAGAAATAAAGTGCAGATACTACAGGACCATTTCTTGATTGCTCCAGTTGCGATTGTCATTACAGTAAACCGATTTCCTGATTTTATGTTAGTCTTTTATGAATTCCGTTTTTTCATTAAATTACTTAGACACATCATGTTAGCAAAGTGATATAAATACATTGATGGTAAGTCACATTGTTAGAAAATAAACTTATAGAAGTGATGACTGTTACCTTTAAAATTCTTAATGAGCATTTTTAGTAGGGAAAAGCTATATAAAAAGTTATATTATCTATTTTTATTGGTGGGACGCTCTACTGGTCCATCGTGGTGAAACGAGAGCTGAGCGTAAGAGCGAAGCTCTCAAGTTACTGGTTGATCTACGTCCCTACCCTCACCTTTGGTCATGAGCTGTGGGTAGTGACCGAAAGAATGAGATTGAGGATACAAGCGGCAGGAATGAGCTTCCTCCGAAGGGTGGCTGGCCTCTCCCTTAGATATAAGGTGAAGAGTTCGGCCATCCAGGAGGGGCTCAGAGTAGAGCCGCTGCTCCTCCACATCGAAAGGAGCCAGTTGAGCTTGTTCGGGCATCTGACAAGGATGCCTCCTGGGCGCCTCCTGGGTGAGGTGTTCCAGGCATGTCGGACCAGGGGAAGGCGCTGGTGCAGACCCAGGACACGCTGGAAAAATATCTCTCGGCTGGCCTGGGAACACCAAGGCCAGCTGAAAGAAGTGGCCGGGGAGAGGGAGGTCTGGACTTTTCTGCTTAGGCTGCTGCCCCGGCGACCCGGCCCCGGATAAGCAGAAGAAGATGGATGGATGGATGGATGGTTTTTTATTTCATTTCATTTGTTGGCAGTTTGAAGGCTGATCTATCTAGTTTCTCACTCTCTCTTGATTCATACTCCAAAATATGAAAGTGTTGGAGATATCACAGTTATATACAGTATAAAACACATGGAAAATGAGAAGGATTAATATTTGCATGAATGCATAAACGAAGGCTTGAATGTGGCATTAATAGTGTAGTGCAAGTCTACTACCATCTGCTTACCATGCACCCAGATGAGTCTAACTGTCGATCAGACACACACTTGAAATTCTTTTTGCAGCCACCATTATCTTTAGAGCAGTCACGGGCAGGTCCAAAAGATGCCAGTAGGTCCTCTACATTTTCAAAGTATGTGGACATCATGGCCTCTTCCCTGAAATTGAAGAAAGTAAGGGTTACAAGAAGAAAGTTCAGTTATCGTTGCGTATGTTTTAACACTACAATTTTTTTTATTATTATTAGTCCTTTATTTATCCAGGTAAAACATCTCATTTCCAACAGAGACCTGGCATCATGGCAACAAACGTAAAAAAAAATTAATTAAATAAAATTAAATTCAAATGAAAATTTATTTTATAAAATTATACTTCTCTCCTATTTTTCCACAATCAACTATAAATGCCATTATTGCAAAATGGAAGCATTTAGGAACCACAACAACTCAACCACACAGTGGCAGACCATGTAAAATCACAGGGCAGGCTTGAAACACTCTGCTTGTTCCAAATCGCCTCCAGCATTAACATCAGCAGAAAAACTGAGCGCCTGGAGCTTCATGGCATTGGTTTCCATGTCTTCTGTAGGTGTAATATGTAGGCGGCCCAGTACTTCTGTCCATATAATGTACCTGGGGCACTCTACCAGGTGAAGTACAGGACCACCGCTCTAACCTAATCACACAATTATTAGATATTTCACTCACAACCAGAAATGTCGAAAGATTTAAAAGATGGCCAAAGTAAGCAAGTTTTATCCACTGTATGCTATAAATGTCTGACATGCAGACAGACAGACATTTCCATTCTTACAGAAATGCCACTACCACGTTAACAAAACTAAAAAAAAAAAAAAAACTCAAGTATGTTTTCAGGTCAGTTTGTGATGAAGTCTGACTTGAGATCCCCACATATGCATATATATATATGTGTCACTGACAGTAGTGCGATCATTTCCACTGCCAAATGTGGCACACCAAAGCTGCAAGCTCATTGCTCTGTGCAGTTTAGCATGCTCCGCCATGCCTATATGCTTTATGTCTACTATCAGAGGAAAAGAAGGGGCAAGCAAACCCCATGTTTTTGTTTGAAAGGAAACAAAGCACTATCTCTTGCAATGGGACCACAGGGACCACAGTGTGTTGTGAGGGTGACTTGACTTTAGAAACAGCAACAAGATTTTGAATGATAGGAAGACAGATGACTTGCTTTAGGAGGAGGATTGTGAAGTAATGTCACTACGGCTATCTTTCTATGTCTTTGCATGTGTATTTAGGCACCATTGAATCAGTAACTGATACATTGATTTTACTGTTCACTGAATTAAAATGTCCAACATAAGCCATCTTTAAAGTGGGTATAAACCATCAAAAAGTAATTTATCTCTTGGAAGTGATAGTGAAAAAAATATGAGAAAAATACTACATTTGACCTTCACAACTTTAAGAGAAAATAAAATGCAAAGCCTCAAAAAAATATCTATGAACGTTCAATGAAAAGCATCTTATTGATGTAAGCGAGAATTTATGGACAAGATATTAGACACAGTCTATCCACCTTTTCACTGAGGCAATATGATTTCTTTTTCATAGCGTCTGCTATCAAGATTTGGAATAACTCTTTCGATTAAGGGACTGTTTAGGTTTAATAACTGTTTTCAATTTAGTTTCACTGTATGCTACATATGGAAAATAATTGGCACATTTTTCTCGTGGTGCAGTACTATGGTTCACTGACTGACACATTGGGACTGTCTACTTTGCAAATTTAAAATGTTTCTGACATAGTGTGGCAGTAGCAAATGACTCGCTGTCCTCGCTGTCACACATACTGAATGTTAAATACAAAACTCTAGCAAAATAGCTCTAATAAGAAACCTGTTTTATCTAAACAGCTTTATCTATTTATTTATTTTTATTTATTATATTTATTTTATTTGTTTATTTTATTTATTTTCTATAGGTGAAATCTAAATGTAAGGTATCTTTCCAGCTACATGCTGATCATTTTAACGTTCATATGGGGCGACCATGGTTCAGGTGTTGGGAAGCTCATCTTGTAACCGGAAGGTTGCCGGTTCGATCCCCAGCTCTGTCTGCCTTGGTCGTTGTGTCCTTGGGCAAGACACTTCACCTACCGCCTACTGGTGATGGCCAGAGGGGCCACAGACTGTAGCTACAACTGTAGCTTGCCTCCAGTGTATGAATGTGAGAGTGAATGAATAGTGGAATTGTAAAGCGCTATATAGTCCATTATTATATAATTATGTATACATATGGACCGTTTGATGTGAACTTTTACAGCAGCTGAACGTTTTCACATTTCTTTGTTTACTGGTGGTACATTTTCAGATATTTTGATGCTTATAGTTGTAGATAAGTATTGTAGCCATTGGAAGCAGTAATATCCACTGTCAGTCCTACGCAGCTGTCATTTATTTATAACACAAAGAAAACAAAAAGAAAGTTTAGGAACAGTATTTAAATGTCTTTTTAATTAGTTGACAAAAACACATGGGTTTGCCAAAAGTGACTTAATTTGTGCTATAAATTGAGCAAAGCAGTCGACTGCTATGAAGTTCATTTTCTTTTGTCTACCTCGAGTACAAGAACGCCCACACATCCTGGATGCACATTTGAACGGAGGAGGACTCCATTCGAACAAACTTAGATCTCGTTCTTACAACGAAAGGTGCCTGAACTGCATCAACTGTTTCACTGTGGAAGAGTGGGATGTGAAAGCCAAGATATTTAATTGTTATTATCCAGAGAAAGAGCAGCAGGCTTGAAGAGGACCTCAATCTCAACTCTCCACATTGAAAGTTTAATTATTTTGGTAAAAAAAGGATTATCAAGTGAGGGACAAAAAAACAAAAACAAATAGAAAGTTAGAGCTTTGCCAAACAGTTCCAATATCTTTGAAGATTATGGTCAGGTTAATTATTTATAACTACTCCTTACTCCTTCTGGAGGGTTCATCGGGGTGTCCGTTTGGCCTTAGGCACAGGGACTCTGACAAATGATTCTCTGCACACTAATTATATACGCAGATCCATGCAGTCTGAAAACCAACCAGGAAACAAATATGTATTTTTCTCTTTTACACACATTTAGTGTGCTGGAATTACTGAGGAAAAAACTCTGGGACATGATGTCACTAAACGTACTTCACATACCTAAAAGAACCTCACGTTACCTTTTTGTTCATTTTTTTTTCTTAAGCAATCTCTTTCTTAAGAAAAGCAAGGCAATGATTATCTTACAAGAAGGTCCACTGTTCCAGAGCCAAGGACACTGCAAGTCAAACGGTGGGATCACTGCAACACCTAATCGGCAAAGAGTAGACAGCTGTTGTCATTGAGAAAATGGCAAGGAAGTTCGCCATTACAACATCGACTTTAACGACCCTTTGGGGAAGGTGCCTAATTTAGTGTGTGAAGTTGAGAGGTACCAACAAAATGCAGTTGGGCTCAACATTATTCACAGCTTTGGCTCTGGAACCAACTCCTTGATAGACGGTGGACTCGGTCCTACACAGGAATTGTCCATCGTGAGATTTGCCAGATCGATGTGGGTACTACTGACAAATCACCGGCTGGGTGCTGCACAGTTGGACTTTCTCCAGGTGGATGTGAGGGTCACCATCATGTGGCTGCATAATGCAGAGAGAAAAACTATTACAGCTGTTTGCGCATATGTGCTTATTTTTTGGATGGTAAGTAACAAGGATTTTCATGAACCAAAAATCCAGGCAAACAGTGGAGAAAGAGTTTGCCAAAGTGCAGCAGAAGCTAAATGGTATATTTATTTCATAATATTTTGGATGTTAAAAATTCATTTATGTATATTACAAATACTTAAAACAGCATCAAGAGTGCTATAAAGTTATATGTTACAAATAATTAAAACACTCTTGTTGACAGGGCCTGTTATCCTTGGATTGACGTTTCAGTTTGTAAAGCTTTGACATTTGAAACTGTAGTGGTTGAAGATATCTCTATAGCACTTTTTATGCAAGCATATAAAGACCAACCTTTTCCCCCATCCACTAGACCCAGTAACCCTTCATTTATGAAATGTAGACCTTGCATAACATCACACTCATCTTTAGTGGGCAGTCTGGATTAAAGGGCATGGTTGGTTATTAATAAAAACTGAATTTGTTGGATGCACATGCCACACTCCTTAGCAGGAAACATGAGTCACCTTGGATACTAAAAGACGCTCTGCTTGTTCGGCTTTTGAGTGAACATGGTGTATATGCCTGAAAAAAGGGCAGTAGGTGCAGATACATGGTTTATTTTGTATACCGAATATATACAAGGTAGGGAAATAGAATTTAAATTTACATCTTGTATGCTCCCATTATGCAGCTCTATCTGCTAAACTGTGCAAAACTTTAGCCAACCCTGATTTATTTATGTTTCACTTGGAAAATAGGAAACAAGTGCAGCAGTTTCTTTATGATTTATTACTTATTGAAACATGGTCAAACATAAATTGGAATGCAGTATATAAGACAAAAATGAATTTGCATAATTCAAGCAAGTTTGAAAGTCAATATTTGGTTTACGCACCTTTATTTTTCAATATATCCTGAACTCTCTTAGCCAAGCTTCTTGTAATTTCTTTAGGTATTCAGAAGCAGTTGTAAACACTCACTCCTCTACCTCTCTCATCACTCATCACTCCATTATACATGTTGTCAGTGATTTACCGACTAGTTTGGAATAGTTCAGTCTTTCCTTTTGTTCCTTTTGTTTCACTCCCTTAGGTTCTGGATAGCCACCTTTCCACTGACACCATTTCCTATGAGGCTTCAGTGAACATTGGTGGATGAATGAGCAGAAGAGGGAGATTGATCTCACATGTCCTGTGTCAGGTCTTTGCTGGATTGTGTCCTATTTCTTATGGACATCACATTTAGATACTGCTCATTTGCTTTTTTTTATGCCTGCGCCTTGCCACAGTTTCAGTTTATAGGTGTTTGGGAAAAACCTCGTTGGCGCAAAAATACCATTTTATGCCTGTAAACTGAGTTATCTTTTTTGTTGATTTTGAACCAAAACTGGTTCATTATGCTCGAATGATTCACAGGCTGGCAATAGGTGGCTTAGCAAACAAACCAACAAGCAAACGAAAAAGACATTCCTGTGAAAATCATCAGGTACTGGACTGAACATGAGTGAAAAAGCAGTCAATGTCCAAAGAAAAATTTCAAAAGATCTTCAGAAAGCCTGGGGAATTATTGATCTGGTTTTGTGGAATCAAAAAGAAATGAGTGGGGCTCAAAACTTTTGCACATCAATTTATAGACACACACACACACACACACACACACACACGATATTCTTTTACACACAGGTACATACAGTGAGGAAAGGATGAGAGGCAAGTTTACAACTAAGACAGTTGCTCAATGTCAATGTCAAGTATGTGTAATTGCTCACAGGAGAAGGGTGGGTAGCTCCTTGCTTCTGAGGCCAGAGAAATTTAGTACTGCTACTGTCCTGCGCTAAAATGTAATTAAAAACAAATACAGAAAAGCAAACAAACAAACAAACAACCAAAAAGAGTTTTTCTGAATTAAAAACACCACGTGGCATTCATAGCATCAGTTTCCTTCTGCAAGGTACTGAAAGCACTGACAAATGACTCCTTAATTCAGACGAAAACAGAGGGTGGGTAAGGTGAGGCAGATAAAAATAACGGGTTACCTAAGCTGTGAGATGCATGCTAACCAGTTCTTCTTATAGACTTAGTAAATAGCAAGTTTAAAAACAGGCAAACAAACAAAAAATGCATGATACAAGATGAACCAGAGACAGAATTTTTCTTTGGTATTTCATCATGTCTTCTATCAGTCAATCTTTTTTTTTTTTTTTTTTTTTTTTTAATAAAAGACAGCAGTATGCGACATTACGTGATGGCAGAGCTTCAGTTCATCCTTTGTCATTTTTTTTTTTTTTTTAATAAATAGGACAGGGGGAATGAATGAGAGAAAGAGGGGAGAGAAAGAAAGAAAACCAAAGGAGAGAGAGGGAGAAAAAACAAACTCCTGGGTCACCTGTATGGAGAAAAAAAAAACAAAAAAAACAAACAGAGGAGACAGCAAACAACAAAGAGCAACATAATAATAGAGAAAACAAAGCACCATCACAATAAACTAGCTAGTCATAGATATCAATAGTTACTAAATAATAAACGATATTGTGCAGCACGCAAGATAGACAGCGCACAGTGTGCTTTGAGGCAGCAGCCAAGAAAGCTTTAGTCCGCGTCTGTGAATACCCATGTGTACACCTGTGTGCATACCTGTGTGGATCAGCATGCTTGCATTCCAAAGGTTTCTCCATGTAATGATCTGCTAGGGAGTGTGGGGGGGCCACAGCCCCGTCCTCCAGGGTGTGAAGCGGGTATGGAGGAGATCAAAACTCCAGACATCCAGAGGCCCCCAGAACACAAGAGACCAGGAAGACCAACAGAGGGGCAGCCGCGCCACTGTTCCAGTAAGAGCTGAGGAGAGTCCCAGATGAGGGCTCGCCCAGCAGCCGCGGAGCAGAAGCCAGGGGGAGTTGCAGTGACGCGCCCGTGAGCTCCGCCGGCCCCCAGCTGTGCCTGAGTGACCGAGCCCCAGGCCGAGAGGCCGGGGGCACCCCACCTCCAAAGGGGGCCCGAGCGAGCCCCAGGCCCCAGGCCCCGACAAGCGGCCGCCAAGGAGTGAGCCGGTGTGTACCCGGACGCCCACCCCCAGACACAAAGAACCACCAGCACACCGACACCTGAGGGAGTCCGCCACCGGCAGGGGAAGTGGTGGTGGGTGGAGATAGGCCTCCAAACCTTGGAGGGCCTGAGGTGTCCCCAGAGAGGTGGCGTCTGATACCCAACCTGACATATAGACACAGACATACAGGCACACACAGACACAAACATCCATTCCCACCCTCATGCTCTCATGTGCACTCACTCCACACTCAACCAACGTGGAGATAGACATAAAGAGACGCTGTACACACAATCACACTCCCCAAGCGTACTCTACAAACCGGGTCTAGGTACCCTTGCCCCTGGAGGGGGGAATTGCACCCAGACCCAGGTGGTGTTACCCTTTTCCCTGCGGTGGGGAGAGGCAGACCACCCCGACTCCGCAGCAGCAGGGAGGCCCCACACCCCAGACCGCAGCCGGACGGCCAACTCCTCCTACTAGCCCTCCCGCTCCAGCAGGCCGCAGAGAATGGGGGTGGGAGAAGACTCCAAACCTCCCTCCACCCGCTCATTGTAGTGTTGATGCATATGTGATCTAAGGTGCAATTAAAACCCAGGAGGGCATGGAGCTACCTGCCAAGGAGCAGCAGGTAAGCGCATAGTCCCTCCTGCTAGCCCTCAATGACTAAGTGTATTTAAAATTGAGAGGTGGGCAACGACGTCAGGGGTGAGGTATACACCCTGATGGTAATTTGGACTCCGTGATTGTGCCCACCCCCAAGATCCTATATGTATGTGTAATGAGAGTGTGAATAATGTGAATGTCTAAGTTGTGGGATAAAATTGAGGCAGAGGCAGCCAGAAGGGGACAGAGGGGGGGGTAGCCTCCTCTGCACCCTGGTGACATACCCCTACTCCAAGGCCCTGCATGTGTGGGTGGTTGTGAAGGAGCGGGAAGAGGGAGGCAGCTGGAGATCTATCAGTCAATCTGAAGAAATCTTTGTAGGAAGTAGACAAGGCAGAAAGGCAGTTTTGAATGCTCACGATCGAATATGACTCTAAGGTGTCATTGTATGTAAAAACAAAGAATGATCCTTTAGTGGAAAACACAGAACAGGTTCAGGAAAGCAACAATGTTTTGGTGCAAACAGAAATGTAATTTCTAAAATAAACTTATAAACTCTAAAATGCCACAATAATATATTTGAGGGTCTCGAAAAGCGCTATATAAATGCAATCCATCATAATTATTATTAATAATAATAATAATATTTAGAAAGACAACACATTTTCTGCAGCCAGGTTTATTTAAGATGGAATGAGGTGAAGTGAAAAGCATTCCTGCGATATAAAATTATTTTTGAAATCATGGAGGGTCAGTCCTCTGCATGAAAGATGAGAGAAACCACCCAGCTTGTTCATAAAATGCAAAATCCATCATCTGTGATAGTACTGGGGAGCATTAGACCTTACAGCATGGCTAAATTGAATATTACCGTGCAGATGATGGGGTTTTTTTTCCATTGAAGGCCTTGCTTATTTTAGCAAGATCCTGTCAAACTACATTTTATACATACTGCATTGGCTACAGGAATAAAGCAGCCTGGGTGGTAAACTGGTCTGCCTGACAGACAGGCTTGTCAGGCAGAGAACGTGTTAAACAAGTTGATGTTAAAACAGGTGTTTTCCCACCACCCGATTTTTAACAATTGCTAATTATAAATTTAATAGTGTTTCAGTGATTTGTAAATCACTTATATCCATTTCAAAACCATTACCTAATCAAGATCATCTCTTTTGGCATTGTGACTGTTGCCTGACCCAGAAGCCCAATGATTGCAGCTAAACACTGACTAATGTACTTGTTATTAATCTCTCTCTCTGCCTCTTGCTTTTCCTGATGATGAATGACCAGGCGACTCTGCTCAAAGTTAGAGCGCTGCTCCAGCATGATTACAGAGCCCCTTATTGGTCTGCCCCTGCACTTGATTAATGCTCTTGCCCTGGCTCTCCACAAATATGCTGACTCTCATCAAGCACTTTCAACATTGAATAGAGTGCATTTTCTTTGGGCTTTCTGTAATCACTGAGGGAAAAATGCAGTCAATGAAAAAAGCAGGTAAACGTAAGTGATAATATAAAGATTGATGCATCAATTGTTTGATTTGACTATGTAGTTGTAAAACATTTTTTGACGTATATTTGGAGAGTGTGGAAGTGAATTTATGTCCGTTTTTCCTGGGCTGAAACTCACAGTTGCAGTTGTATTGAATTATTGGCAATGGCACATTTTGATGGTTCACTTGATCATGCTGAGTGAGATCATTAATCACTAGCTTGAGGTGTCACCAGCTACTATTTTATTCCTTATTGACAAAAATCCTACTTTCAAGATCAGTTTAGGGGCCTAAATCATTTTGTATTTAGGTTTCCATGAAACATTTCTGAATACTGACCTCGGTTAAACAAAAATCAGTAGAAATGCGATAACTGGGTAGCTTTAAATTGCAGTAAGTAAGGCAGTGAGTTGGAGAATTGACTTTTAAATATCAACAACTTACAAAAAACAAAAATATGACAATGTGAGAACTGAATAAAAAGAACTGTATGTATTGAATGATCAACCTAAATGTCAACGCTAAGTTTTTGATGCGCTAACAAGATCAAACACTCAACTCAGCAGAACAGTGCAAAAAAAATGTTTAGGCTTTGTACATGGATCCCAGATTGAATGTTAATACTATAACATGTGTTTACATTAAACAGAAAGTAGTGATAAAGACAGTCTTTACTAATAGCTAAGTCACCATTTGTGCTTGTTAGTTGGCTCACACAAAGAAGTCCATGTAGATAAATAAATTAGTATTGGCTCTTATTTTATGGCTTTATGAATTATGTGCAATTTCAAAATGTTGCATGTACTGTACTTACACCTTTGGTTCTTGAATAATGAATTTTATACTAATTGATGCTAATAATGAACCAGAGCTAAGAGCAAAGAAATATAGAGAAATATAGTATTGATGTTTGCCAGAAATAATCCTCCTTGCAGCGTCTGGCTTTAAATACCAGGGACTACGTGAAGTTTAAGGGTTAGGGCTAAAGGGAGAAAAACTGAACTACATTTTGATGGTCTTATAGACAGTTTGGTGTAAAATACAATATAAAAACTCCTTTATAGATGAATAACAGAAGAGGTTATTTGCTTTCCCCTTTGAAGTGTGCATCACTTAAAACTACCATGAATATATGTACTGAGAGAGAAATCAGGAAGGCTCTTTAATCTATTTCTGCATCGACACTTTTTGTTGCAGTGTATTGATATGAATGGATGTATCAAACATTCCAACAACATACTGTATTTTAAATCTTGTGTCATTAAAACTCACATGTGTTTTATTATCAACAGTGGTGGGATATAATCAATTTTCAGTTACTTTACTTAAGTTTATTCTTGTGGAAATTTTTTACTTTTACCTCCTCCACCACTGGAGCTTATCGTACACAAAGGGATGAAAGAGACAAAATTGTTTAACTGATGTATCATTTATAGCGCTACACTAGGGCCAGAATGAATGCAGATGTCTCGAAGTTGTGGTCACAGTACTTCATCATCTTGCTAGTGATAATGAAGAGGACATTTTTATAATTTCAAATGAAATGTTTCTATCACCTTAACAAATATCAGCAAACATAAAAACTGTTTGTGTGCAATCTGTCGCACAGTGTGTTGCTAGCTAAAAATACAGCTGCTATATTTCCCTGGGACAGAACAACACATAACTTTACCCAGAGATGGAGAGAGACGTTAGAAAGACAGAACACGAGAGGCAAGAGAGAGTCTGATATGAAGACAGCATAAATACTAAACAATTAGTAGGGGATGTAACATTTACTTACATATTGCTGCCTTCAGTTTATTCACAATGAGCAGTAAACAGGAGCACAGGTTAGCTCATCACATTATGCACACAAAAAACTACTGGAGTTACCAACAGAAAATTATTACCTCAGCAAAGGAAGTTATGTTTTTGATAGTGTTTGCCTGTTGATGTGCATGTCATTACGCCTGTAAGCACAGCAGCTCAAAAAATCTTGAATTCTGATAAAAGGCTGAAGAGTGGTATGATGTTAGCAATGGCTTACATCCACCAAGATCTTCAAGGTCAACTTAATGATTTATTGGTTGAAAATAAAAAAAAACCTTATAACTTGTGTGGTGTGTATTGTTACCTTAAAGAAAGTATAAAGATTTAAAATATGTCACAAGGTCAATAAATAGATCGATCTGAAGTTCACAGTGATATAGATATAAAAGATATAAAATGACAATAGGTTTGTAGACTGACAACAACAAGTTGGCATGAGTTGCATTTAAAAGATTATAATCATTTAAATACATAACTTTGATACATATATGGTGTTCTATTAGTATTATTTTTTCAAACATTGAAATTAATGCTGCACATGGATTATAGCCACATAAACAATGATACTCAAAATAATGTGAAATATATTCAAAGGAGTTTCAACAGGACAAACACCTGCACTTTGAACTTGTTTTCACTGCATTACAAACTTCCTAAAATATGTTTAAAAGGTACAAATAAATACTTCCCAGAGAGCGAGCCGCTTTGGTAGAGGTGTGTGCTTCCTTATTGCTTCTTATTGTGAGTTGTGTTTTCCTCACACGAAGCCACTACAACTGAAGATACAACAAACCTTGGGTACTCCCTCCTGCTGAATTCCAGTTTAACACTTGACTATAGTCATTTTGCTGTTTAGGCATAGAGGCAAAGTCACCCTCTACAAAGTAAGGCCGAGAAAATTGAGCTGTTGTTTTTTTAATTTTGCTTCACTGGTTGTGTCCTGCATAACAGATTCAAGATGAGTACATTTTTTAAAAATTACAATTTAGATCGGAATAACATTTGTATTCTGATTTACTAATATTACTTTACTGATAATATATTATCCTAAAATGCAGGCTAGCTTTGTAAAAACAAATAAATAGCTGGTAGAAATGTCCTTTAAAGAGATACTTGTTACTTTCTTATTTAGAGTACTTTTAAGAGCCTGTACTATTCACTTTAACTTAACAGAGTATCTGAGTAAAGACTGTCTCTATTTTTGCCACTTTTGTGATGAGAAAATGAGAGTAAAATAATAATAATAACAAAAAGTAACAAAACTCCCACCCACACAGATACACACAGAAAAAAAGAACATGCCATTACCTCTGGCCAAGATTGGCCTTGACTTTGCTTATCTGAGGCAGCACTGCTATTCATGCCCTAATTTGCTTACCCATAAGGAACAAAAATGAATTACTCTATGATTTCGATGCTCGCTCCCAAGGATATCCAAAAGTTATTTGTCACTGTATGAAGGAATACAAGAAATAGAAAAATAATAAGCTGGTTTAAAAAAGAGAAAGACGCCTAAAGTGATTTAGGATATTATAGCATGAAAAGGTAAGTTCAAGTTGACACTTACCATGACTGTCACTATATACTGCATATATGTATATGCATATATACAGTGTCTGTGAGCTGAATGACAGTGGTAAAATGGAAAATGGAGATGCATACTTTTAAAAGTCAGAGCTACACTACTTTTCACCACTTTCAACATCAACATGTCTATCATGACTAACTGACTACATCAGTGCCTTCACAAGCACTTAAGGAAAGAACATCAGCAAGAAACCCCAAAAGCTCCCATAGGACTTTGTCCCACAAAAATGTTTTGGATAATGAGCTGCCTGCATAATTCATGACAGTGTGACAGGTTGTTTAGTTTCCAGTGGTTATGAAAACTAATCATAAACTAAATACAGCACATCGACTTATTATTCTAGGGGTTATTTCAAAATTAGTCTTGGAACATGGAAAATAATGTTGGATGGCGAGTGTAAATGGTTGTGATTCTATGTGTAAGGGTTAATGTTTAATACTGTATGTCTTAGATATAGCCTAATAGAGTACATCTAGAAGTTAACAACAACAGCTTTCATAGTGAGAGGCAGAATGTGCTTTCGAAAAGCAGCTATAGGTGTAATTTCAGGATGTGAAAATGGCACTTTCATAAAGTCACATTACACCTTAACCTAAATCGAACCCCTGTGCTGCAAAGTAAACAAAAGCTAAGCTCTTGCTCTCTCTGAAGTGTTCAATTTCCAACTAAAATTGTGCTTAACCCACCAAGATCTATTCATCATGCAGTAACAGTGGCACTTAAGTCAAGAAAAACAAAATGCACAAAGGAGATAATTGCTTTAAAATAATTGCTTTTCCTCTTGGCTAAATGGAAAGGCTGATCTTTCACGATTCAATTATAAATATTCAGAATCTGATCTGATCAGCATGTGGCAGAAATATGGCTGTAAACGGTTTTTGCTCTACAAAAATATCCTCTTTTTTTTTTTTTTTTACCCCACATCACTGATTATAGCAGTATTTCAAAGTAAATGAAAAACCTGGGATAATTAATCGAGAAGCATGCTCCCACTTCCGTCAAAATAAGCATGTGTACAATTGCCTTGGGATTTCTGTGCACCTGAGGCAATTTCATAAAGCCTGTGAAAAACAGATTTATGCAGCAATGTATAACATTTGTACTCTGTAATTACTCCAATTTAGAGTTTTTGTATTACAAAACAGTTACTTGAAAATTTGATATCAAAAACAAAACTGCAGAGATGGTTGAAAAAGATCCACCAGTCAGATAAAGTGAACATTTTCTGATGTTTATCAGGTTGTTTTTTTTCCATTTATGGGTTGATTTCTGTGGTGCAGTGTTACCTGTGACACTTTCAGCATACAATATATGATACGGCTATAGGAGTTTGAGAAATGCCAGAGTGATCAGACACTTTTTTTATAAGATTAAATGGCTTTTTACAATATTGATGTCATACACATGCATAAGACAAAACAATTATTCAAATGTAAAGCTTCTGAAATTATATAATTAAAAAACAACCAAACAAAAAAAACTTCCTTTTGCAGTGAACTCTGCTGCATTAGCTAATTTTTTTAGTTGGCCATGATACCTTATCAGAGCAACTGAACTGCCACAACAAATTGAGTTTGTAGACCTGTTATCTATACACAGTAAAAATGAAAATAAGCTATTTTAATCTGAGTAAAGTTTTACAATTTAATCATTTAATTTAATAATTTATTAATAATTTTAATACATTTATAATTTAAAATTGCTCAAATAAAAACATTTACCACTGGCAACAAACATAATTTTGTCAGTCAAACAAACTTTCCTACATAGTTGCCCTGATATACTTTTTCAAAGCTGTGTAACAAAGACTTGCAAATTATAGCCACCGAAGAATAACTTTCCCTTGAGGGTTAGGGTTAAGGTTAGAATTAGCATCATGCATGTGTGCATCCTTTCAAGTGTACATGTATGTATATGCACTTGCAAGCATCTGCACAGACAGCACACTAACACAATGCTAGCCAAGGAGCCAGAGTGACGTTGTTAGTGAAACCTGAGCTGACGTACACATTTTCACCAGCCTAGCATGCTTTAACTACTTATCAGAGGTTCCACATTGGTGTCATATTATGAGATGATGGAACCAAAATGTGAACTGCAGACATTGTAGTTTCACAATCGTCAAAAGTCAAAAGCATAAGAACCCGGTGTGTGAAGTGACAAATATTACTTCAAAATGCTTTGAATGGCTAAGGGATCATGAATACTAAAGATGTGATATTTGATTTTATTTAAATTAATTTTGATAAGCAAATTGAAGCTCAGAAGGGGTTCAAATGTGTTCAAGAATTATCCATCCATCCATTCTCTCCCACTTATCCATTTCAGGGTGATGGTGCTGGAGCCTATCCCACCTACCTGTCCCACCCTCGACAGCTTGCCAGCCTGTGACAGGTAATCGAGAATTAATTCAACAATACTATATAACTACATACTGTATGCTTAATTTACGTGTGTCGTACTTGAACTGTACTTTACATGTTTAGATCATTTGAAAGAAGGAAGGGGATATTCCAAAGACAGCGAGTATAGCGGTACAGGCCAGGTACACAGAGAGACGGGGGAGCCGAATAGAAATGCAAGTGTTTTGGGAAAAAGTGAAGAAACAAGTGAAAATGTAAAATGAGTGCAGAATTGTTTCATCAGTCAACCAGGGGATTTGCAACAAAAGTACCTACGTGGATACTTCATGTCAAGTAAACCAAAACGTATCGGTCTGAAAAAAATGCTGTGGCTCCAAAGCATTCTTAATATCTTCCAGCTGTACATTTTTGGTAGTGCGCCCGGTTGTTTCAGTTGCTGGACACAACTTGTTATTGAGTCAGACTGACCTGATCTCCCCTGGATCTTCCGTAACCAACACGTCTGTCTTACAGCTGGCAATGGGGTTGATTGACAGTTCCACCGGTGGCACAACAAAGCTTTTGCTGACAGGCAGCCACAGCCCTTGGCCCAGACTGTAGAATGATCTGTGTTGGCATGATCACAAGACATAAATGCCAGTTGCATTACCATCACATAACCACAATTTGTTTTACACAAAAGCACACACTGTGTGCAAACACAGCAGTATTTGCAGATAGAAAAACATACAAAAGATTCTATGAAAACAACAATGAAACAATGAAACAACAATGAAAAACATATGTTTAAAATATGAGATGTGTGGTGAGGGTCTCACATGTAGAATTTGATGTATGTTTAATACGGATCATGGGCAATTTCTCAGTTATTTGCATCATTTATTATGTGATAGAATAAAAGAATAAAACATATAAAGATATTTGAACACATATTAAAAAAAGTCTTGTAATTTTCTTTTCCTTTTTTAAATAATTATTGTAAGAAGAAAGTTAACTATGAAGACTATGTGTGACTATATGCTATAGTCAAGTAAACCTTTTTAGTGAACAAGAAAATAAGTTCAAGCTTATAGTGATAATACTGTTTCAACACTGCTTAACATATTTTCTCCTCCTTCAATGTAAGTCCAGTTCATTGCTTATGAATGCAGTTTATATGACCTGGTCAGGGTGTTATGAATATAATCTGATTTTGCCAGAGACCTTTCTTATGAGTGAAGTTTAATAGCCATAACAGGCAACCCTGCAGACATGTTTCCGGGGAAAACACAACATCAGATATGATAATAGCAGAGCACATGGTTTAGCTTTGCATAATGCACTCAAATGCATCTGGACAGGTACTGTAGGCCACAAAATCCCAGAAAAACAGGGCCTGTCAAGAAGGTTCGCATTATGTATTTGCTATCAATCTCTCGTTTTACTTCGCATAAAATATATTATTGAATTTCTTCATCATTCGCCACCATCTTTACTTTATTTAACTTTATTCCCAGTTAAATATTGCTGACTTACAACCCTTACAACCTGGCAAACATGAATGGGTACAAGGTCTGGGCGGCTGTAACTTAGGGTGTAGAGCAGGTCATCTACCAATTGGAAGATTGGTGGTTTGATCCCTGGCTGTTCCAGTTTGCATGCCAAAGTATCCTTTGGCATTGAAAAAAGGTGGTCTCTAATGTGTTCATCAGTGTGAACGTGTGTGAACGTGTGTGAACGTCAGACAGATTGCACTTTGGCACAGAACAAAAGTGCTTGTATTAATATGGGAAAATGAGGTAAATTGATTAAAGCGCTTTGAATGTTCCAGTAGAGTAGAAAAGCACTATATAAGAACCTGTCCATTTACTATTTCCACACTTTTCTTTCATATGGATCATAGTTCCAAACATTAACATGGAAAACCATCAACTTGTACAAAACACAGCTGTCAATATATTGACTAAAATAACAAATTTCAGTTCTTAAAGACATTTGTTATGGGGCCCTCATGTCTTCATATCACAAGGTGCTTATTTTTTCATTGTTCCTTTTCAAGGAAAATGTAAGCAGCAACGCTGGTTTCCTATAAAACTCCCCATCTGTGAAAGCACTTGGTTTAGCTCCTCTATTCACTGTCATAAGACTGTCCAGCTGAAGAGCATTAGAGTCTTTTCTCCTCCTCCCCAGAACAGCATTGCTAGAAAACTGCTTCATCTTTACTCACTTTGTTGACTATCTGTATCAGCATGTTCACGGCTGAATCTATTTGTGTTCTGCAGCTGTATGTGTATGTGGTGTCCTTCGTCTTTCTTCTCTCGCAGACTCTCGGCTGACACAGTGCTTAATCTATGAAAGTTTAGTTGCTGCTTTTGTGTGCTAGTGATGCCCAAGTCCTATCTCCAACTTACTGTAGCGTTTTTAACTACTGAAAGATGAAACAGGGTTTTTCTTGGTATTTTGCCTTTAGCGCCTCATTTCTTACAGTGGACTCACAGTGGCTGGCAAACGCTGCAAGGTCATTGTGATAAGGAGTGAGATAACTGTGACAAAGAGCTGTTCCTACCTACGTATTGGAAGGGTAGAGAGCATGAAATCGAGAAAGATTTCACAAAATCAAAACTTTAAACATTCCATGCTTTAGTTACACAGTTAAGCAAAACTAAAGGGAAAATTGACCACATTGACCAGCTTTTTCTTTTAAATCTCTATAATCAGGTTTACCCTGAGATTTTCATTTTTACACTTCTTGGGAAAAAAAAGAAATAACACAATGACACCATCAAGGATGAGAAGTGTAACAAAAATGCCAGTAAAAGTATTTTAAAGGAATCCAATCAGGCCTGGTCCTTGGGCTATTCTCTACACACTCAGAGAGATCCACCATGGGGTGTACTTGTGTGTCCATTTGCCTTTGTCTATGTGCATCTGTCAGGTGCTCATCTCCATGCTCTGTCACACTCATGCACACACATACAAGATGACACAAGAAATGCCACTTTCATTCCATTGTGTGTCCACAGAGTCCACAGATGGCCAGCACAAGTCAAGCGCTGAGGAGGTGCACCAGAAGGGTCTTACCTGAAGATTCTCTCCGGGGCCTGCTCTCCTGTAACTAGGTCATACCCTTTCTCCAAGTTAGCATATGGCCATGGACTTGACAGGGGAAAGACGATAAAGGAATGCATGATCAAAGACAGTGATTTATCAGCATTTTTAAAATAATCTAACAGATGTTTTTATGTAATTCCATCAAGTCTTCTCATTTATATTGTTGTTTTTCATGCACAAAGCCTTTTAGTTCAGCATTTTAAGTACTTCAAAGTGTATATAATATTATGTATAAAACATATCTGAATACAAAAACTGAAAAACTGTCATTTAATTAACATTTCTGTCTGCTGTACAAGACTATACTGTGTCTGCTGCTACTCTTAAAAAAAGAAAAAGCAATGGGCATTTGATTGGTTACTGGACTGAATCCAGGGGATGACAGGTGCTGGTGAGTAACAATGTGAGACCAATGATGGGTTAGGCCAGCTAAGTGTCAAACAAGGTCAGAGTCAGAGGGATCATTTCAGTGCCTGTCAAGCACTCTTCAGTGACTTTACTTCTTTCCCATTCATGCGTTTCATCTCAGCCCTCCACTCCTGTTTTTTTTTTGTCTTGTCAATAACGTCGCTTCTCATTTCTAATTTCTTCAACCTATACACCCAATTCCCTTTAAAAAGACTACTTCTTCAAGCCTGTATTGGTAGAAGTGCATGTTTTATCATATTAACTACAAACTGCTATTTTCCAAACCATGTAGGAAGCGTTCTAAGTTTCTTTTCATTTTAATACTGAGATGATCATCCTGCAGAGAACTGCAAATCCATCACAGTGAACAGCTCACCTTTATTTTAGATAAAGTTAATATAGGGCAATGATGTGGTTGTACTACCGGCTCTGAAGTCATGCGTAAGGTTGTAAAGTACAAGTGAATCTCTATATATTAGTGGAATAACTACACACAACACAACTTACCCTTCGTTGCGACTCCAGTCGCTGCGCACACAGAGATGCTTATGAACGGGATCAGGGGAATAACCCTCATGACAGCTACATTCTCCTGCCGTACAGAGAAAAACAAACATGCACAGTGGCAGATATTTATCTATCACCCTGATCTCTTCATTTATTAGAGATGTACCAAACTAAATGTTACATGATGTAAAACCTAATTCTTTTCAGGCAAATATTGTACCTAGATTTATTTCTGTCATGTTGATTGTGCAGTAATTGCCATATTCACTACTGTTTTACTTCCAGATTACAATTCAATACTTCAGTTGTATATATTTAACACCAGTTCATGCCTGTAGCCGTCTCAAGATGCTTTATACTGAAAGGAAAAGACTTTACACCATTAGAGAGAGAACATAATTAAAATATTCTTTATAATCAGTTTTCTATGTGAATGGCTTGGTTGTCAAGGGGAAAGTGAAGCTAGAAAAGAATAGCATATGGAGACAACCACAGCAACAACAACAAAAAAGACAACATATAAACAGCAGGAGAAATTCGACAATTAATGATATGTAATACTGTCATATCAATAATATTCAGGTATAAAAAGTGGGAACTAAAAGAGAAGCTCACAGTGGATGATACCAAATCTCCAAGGGTGAGTTCAGGGTCACCTGATCTAGCCCTAACTATAGAAAAAGGGAACCAAAAGAAAGTTTAAAGCCTCATCTTCAATGGACAGAGGGCATCTGTCTCAGGACCCCTAGCTGTGAGCCAGCTGAACAGTAGAGGATTTATACATCGGGGAAACCAAACCACCTCTGGCTAAGCGGATGGCACAACACAGAAGAGCTACCTCATCAGGCCAGGACTCCTCAGTCTATTTACACCTACAGACCAGTGCACACTCTTTCAATGAGGAGGATGTACACATCCTGGACAGGGAGGAACGTTGGTTTGAGCGCAGAGTCAAGGAGGCCATTTACGTGAAAAGGGAAAGACCATTTCTGAATCGAGGAGGGGGCCTAAGGGTATATCTTTCGCCATCTTACAATGCTGTGGTTGCAGCCATTCCCCAACTCTCTCTGAATGGTACTCATGGCCATTGATCAGTGGTCTTTGATCAGTGGGTTTTGGTCAGTGGTTGTTGATCAATGGTCATGAGAATTTGCACAATTAAGATTAAGGAACTGACCTCCCAGCCCATTGTTCCTTCAGTGGGCTGGTTTCAGTCATTATGCAAATGTACTGTTTATAAGATTGGGGAAACCTGCAGTCAGCTGAGGCTAAAGAAGTCACTTGGATGAGTGACGAAACGTTTCTCCCACAAAACGCTACGTCCAGATGAACAGAATCAACTTTTGGAGATTTACTTTCCTGGATGATTGAGCATGCATCAAGACATAATCTAAAATAAATTGATCATTTTTAAAAATGAACCATTAATTTATCTGAGTTATCTGAACAGTCTTGTACAGATGCGGTTTGTAGACATGGTGATGCTGAGAGAGATCAATAGGAGTGAATGAGTTTAAATTAAAATTTGCAGTTTATAAAGCTGCTGTACTTGATGATGCCTTTGCGAGTATGAGTAAAACTTTATTTGTAAAGAAGTTAACAAAATCATTACCACGGAAAAGAACATACAAGGTTCAACAGAGCTATGGCTCTTTGTCAGAGTGGCTATGAACCTTGGGTCGTTTTTCTTTTCTTCTATCAATGATGAATAGTAGCTAGTATGAGCCTCACAGTGGGCATTTTTAAAAAAATAAATTAATCAACTCTTTCCAGGCTAGGTGAATTTCCTATAAATTAGTGAAACGCCACTTCCTTTCCAGCTTGTGGGTTTTTAAATCGTTCCAATAACTCAAACTTGTCTGATATGTTGCTTTATTTTGCAGAGGCACCTTTGCTGTGAGGCTGCAGCACTATAACCATGGCACATTGTATTTTATCTATCTATCTATCTATCTATCTCTCTCTCCCTCCATCCCTCTCTCCATCCATCTATCCATCTCTCCATCCCTCCCTTGGTTGCATTAAGTAAATTATACAATATGACTGTTATCAGTGCATCTCCTTTCAAACAGCTGAAGTCTCAGTCAGCATTGAAAAGACAAAGCAGTAACATGTGATTAGTTACACATGCGCTGATCAGTGTCATGAATTCCACTGAGAATCTGACAACTGGCTTTCTGTTTTCTCCCAATATTAGGACAAATCTTTCATCATCCTCAACTAAGGCATTTTTATCCTGGCTTCTCTACAGCTGGTGGGACAGATTGCACTGCAGAACAAACAGAGACGTTCAGACAGGGCTACAGCAGCTTTTTGCTGGTGCATAGCAGTTTAGGATTTACATTTCTGATGCTGCTTTCCTTGAGTAGCACTGAAGTTTAAAACCCCTTATTTTCAATATTGAAATTTCCTCATCAGATCAGTCACAGTGGGTAATTAGTATTTCGATGTGATCTTTATGCTGCCTAGTATAATAAATAAAATAGAGGCAAGTGCATTTTAAGTGATTGTATACATTTGTGAGATTTTGCCAAGGATGGCTTCTATAACCGTTGCATTGAAGTGCTCCCAGAATAAGTGCTTTTTGTTGACCTGTACAGAGGGATAACCCTGGAAAAATGTGTAATGGCCACCCTGTCTAGGCCATTCAAATTTTATCACTTAACGTTTAATAATTCATTGGTTGATATTATAGTCTTGAGACTGACTCAAGGAGTGATGCACCATCAAGATTCTGTCAAAGAGTAGCTTTCAGTGTGGCCTTGCTAAATGAAAAACTAAAGCTCTTGAAATGGTTCCATTTTTTAAAGTAGTAGTAAAATATCACAACATTCATCCAACCATTTCATATAAAAGATCAATGAACAGCATAGAGTTTAATTAATCCAATCCAAGACTTTAGAGTGCTGTGGAAAAGTATTTACCCCTTCCTGATGTCTTATTTTTGCATATTTGTCACACTGAAATGTTTTGGATCACATAGGACCAAACCTATTTGGTCCTATGTGATCCTCATGCAGTTATTAAAAGTGTTTAACCTCTTTTTTTGGAAAGCTGAGTTAAATTTTACTAGTCACGCACAACCAGACATGTTAAATAAAGAAATCACTGTCAGACAATGTGAAGTAGTCTAAAAGATCCCAAAAAGCAACATACTATACAACAAAGTCATTTATATCTATCACTTTGAAAAGAGTTACTAAGCCACTTCTAAGGCTTTATGACTAGCAACTGTCCACAAATGGAGAAAATCTGGAACAGTGTTTGCAGCCTGCTACTGCTAACATAAAACTCAGCATTTCATAAAACGAACATCATATCAACTGTCAAAATGGTGGTGGTAGGGTGATGGTTTGGGGCTACTTTGCTGCTTCAGGACCTGGTTGACTTGCCGTAATAGAGAGAACCATGAATTCCTTCTTTGAGTTCTCTACCAGAAATTCCTGAAGGAGTATGTCCGCCCATCAGTTAATGGCCTAAGGCTCAAGTACAATTGGGTTATACAGCAGGACACAGCAGCAAGTGTGACTGCAGTTCTTGCTACCAAGAGTGGCAAAACCACTTATTAGGTTTAGGGCTAAATTACTTTTTCCACATAGGTCAAGGTAGGTTTTGATGAGTTTTGGTGAATTAATTCATCTTTTCAAATCTGCATTTTATAATTAATTTTTTTATATTAGTCTAACATTAAAGACTGTTTGATGATCTGAAACGTATGAAGAAAATTAGAAAAGGCAAAAATACTTTTTTATATCACTGTCTTTTTAATAACTTGTGATATTCCTTTCTGTCCAGATTGCCACATTCTTTAACTGCGGTCTTCCAACACAGCCTTTTTAAACAGGGATGTATTGGGAAAGAAATTCAGAAAACAATATGCTCTCATGCACAACCCAAACGGCAGGCGGATAAAGAGGATCAGTAAGGGACAGGCAGGCCTTTATGGACTTTTTGGCAGTAAACCAGCTAATCAGATTTTGTCCCAGTACACCTGATGGCCAGTGCGCCACTGCCTATGGACAAATACTGCTCACAAAACACCATGGTTGGTTTTGTTACACTAAACTACATTAAAGTCAGGGAAATATTAAGGTTTGTGTTAAAATTACTACTCTGCCACTAAAGCTCATCATTTTTGGGAAACAGATATCCTTTTCATGTTGCAAACACGCACACGCACACACACACACACTTCACGTTCCCATTGCTAGTCTTCACATACATATTTAACCTAGTTATACTGCATTCCTTCAGACTGCCAGAGGCTGCGCTTAGAAAAATCAATCTTGTGCATAAGCAGTCACATCACATGTTACCACACATGTTGGTAAGGTACCCTTATTATTATATTCTTTTCTTTCTCCTTGAAGTCTGGTAGGAACAGGGAACATTTCCATTATTATGTTAGTGCCAGAGTAGCAACAGTGATGCAACCTGAATTATTTGTTTTGTTGCATATATCAGCAAAAATGCAATAGAAGCAAAACACATTCAGAGTGCCATCGATTTTAGAATCTGGTGTTGTTAAATACTGTAGTCCAGTTGTGTTTGTGTTTAGAAGATACTGTCACGCTCCTGGGTCTCCTGACCCAGCGTTTTTAGTTCTTTGTGATTTTTGTATTATTGTACTTGTGTGTGATCTATTCTATGGCTTTTAGTTTTGATCCCTTGCCCTTCATGTCTCTCTGTGTCCCCTCTGTTCTGTGTAATTGTGTGTCTTTGCATGTTTGAGTTTCTTGTTTTCTGTCGCTCTGCATTGTGCATTATGTTCTCATGGTTGGTTTTTTGTTACTCTCTCTAGTCTAGTCTCTTGTGTTCCCAGCTGAGTATTTCCCTGTGTATTTTGGTTCTTAGACCTCTGCCTTATGGTTTTTGTCTCTGTTTCTTAGTTGTTGTCTCCACTGTGTCAAGTTTGCGTCTCTGTGTGATACTTCCTGTTTTACTTTGATGGTCCGTGTCTCATGTGAATGCGTCCTGCTTTGCTTGTCTCGTCAGTCCTGATTTCTCCCAGCTGTGCCCTCCTTCTGTGTCTCATTCCCCTCGTTACTTCCCAGTGTATTTAAACCCTGTGTTTCTCTGAGTCAGTGTCGCATCGTCCCTCATGCTGTGTGGATCTCCCTGTGTGTCTCTCTGTGAGTTCTTAGTTTGTGGTTTCCCAGTTTAGTTTAGTTTGTTTGTTTGTTCTACCGGCAAATAAAGCTGTGTTTTGAGTTCATTCCCTTGAGTCTGTGAGTCCTGCATTTTGGGTCCAACTCCTGCCTGCCGCACAGCGATTCATGACAGATACCTCATTTTACTTTATTTCATTTTTACAAAATAGAAAACTACGTAATACTTAAATTGCTGGAGCTCTGTTGCTGAGTGAACTGGCTGAGTGTGTCTAGACTCTAGCTGCTAGCTGAACGCTTCACTTGCACAGTGTCATGTAATAGAGTTTAGGGCTTACATCACAGTTAGAATTTGGCCACATTTCCCACTGATGCCAACTCAATGGACTTTCTCTTTGAATAGAATAAATAAACAGATAAAAGCAACAACAAATATATCTACTCTTATAGTTAATTTTATATTGAAAGTGATATGATGTGATTCATATGAAGCAAGATGTCACAGATTTCTATAGTTAGATTTTTTTTTAACCACATATCCAGAGATTCAGAGAGAGAAATGGTCACACTGTTTTTAGTTTATGATTCTAAACTTTAATTATCCTACAGTCATTTTGGACAGTTTATTTGACATGGTCCTATCTTGCTCAAATTGTATAATCTTTCTGTTTCTACATCAGCATTCGTACTGAAGAAGAAATACAGCTGAACCCATTTGGTTAAAATTGATGATAAATTACTATAATTAAGAGAGTTAGTATTTGAGTACATGAGTGATTTGTGCATCTTGCTAACAGCAATTACAAATGTAATGTTTTGCTTTGATTTACATGTTTGTTTGAAATGGCTCCCGATGACAGATATTTGGACCTAATAATAACTGTGGAGACAACACGGCTCTTTGTAAATAGCTATTTCTGAGAGGAATCAAATTGAAGTCACGAATTGGACGTTTTTTCCTTTAGCTTCGGATTTAATTAGAAGGCGAAAGCAAAACTCTCTCCCCTATTTTATCTTGGCTATGGTAATATTTCTTGTCTTGCCAGTGTATTATTCAATAATGACAATAATAATAAAACAATAATAATAATAACAACACCATGCATTTTTGCTCAGTACATGCCCCCTCAGTCAGTATCACCTGAATCAGATATTAGAGAAACTGGTTTGTGCTGGTTATAACTAGACATTCCTTTTTTATCATAAGTTGTGTTTACAGTTTAATTAACAATACCAGCTGTGGCAGAGGTATACATAAGGCCTAGACATAAAACCCATAGTGCTCCCACTAGATTGTCAGGAGAGGTAGATGAATTGTACAGCAGTACAGGCCTCAAAGCTGCAGGAGGACTGTAAATCTTTCCTACCTTGTTTCAGATTAAGTGCACCAGTCTAGGAGCACATTTTCTGTAAATCTTAAACAGCCTGTGTAAATAATCATTGAAGCAGGGCTCTTACCTTTCTGCAAGCGCATTTAAAGGAGGATCTAGTGATTAACAGAAATAGATAAGTCTGCTTGATTACACATTCAGCTGAATGAACTAACCTTTACATGACTTGCAAGCTCTGGGTTTTTTATCTCTGGGTTTTTTAAAAACCCAGAATGGGTGTAACATATTAAAAGGAAGATTTGAAGCAAGAATTAATGGCTTGTAGTAATTTCTTTTTAAATCTGAGGAACAACAGCAACAGTGAGCGTATCAGAAAAGCGTGGCAGGGAGGAGATAGCCAATAGTAAAACGTCTCTCTGAGCAGAAGAGAAAATGCAACAGTGTGGTTATTAAAGTTGAATATCACTAAGCTGCTAATGCAGTGTGGTAACTGCTTTTACGTTCACAGTGTACACTTGGCTTCTGTTATCAAGATAACAGATTCAGCAGGTTCATGCTCTCATCTGCTCTGTTTTAGGTTTCGTTGCTGATGTTTTGGGTCATTAAACGTATATTCTTATGAGCTACTTTACTTTGTTTATTATTTTTGAGAACAACATGTTCAAAGATATTTAACGAAGTAATTTTAATGGCTTTAACTCTTGTTTTGATCTGATGTTTGTATTTTTTCAGGTTGAGTAAAACTTTCTG
>NW_024582433.1:2148315-2170352 GCF_018398535.1 Haplochromis burtoni
TTATTGGTATTGTTGCTTGGTATAATAAGTATTTGTTGGCAATTAAACCTTAACTTTATCATTTCTGCCCATAAGCCAACAGAAAACAATGCCACCATTCACAGCTTGTATTAGATTCAAGTCAATGTTTCTTCTTATATATATTTTTCCTGTCATCCATATCAGTCAGTTTTTCAATGCTGTAATATTTGGTAGCCCTGTGAGTGGTCTATCTATCTATCCATCCATCCATCCATCCATCCATCCATCCATCGGGGTCTGGCCATTTTACTTGTCTTTTTTTTTTTTTACATCCAAGTAAACATCGCAGGTGCACTTATAGTTATGTTTTTATATGCTAAACAAGTCCTTCAGTCTAAAAAATATATGTATGCTTGGTTGGGTATAAGTGTGCTATATTTTACATTAGTTATAGAAATGGAAAGCTTCTTTGAAGAGCACCTTTCATTCTACTTCTGGATGGATGTGATTGCCCTGAGGAGATACAACAAACGCGCATGCTGTCATTGATTAAATAATCTTCTATAAAGGACAGATGAAAAGAGAAATGGATGCAGAAAGACGAGAGCAGAGCTAGACTCTAGTGCTAATAAAGCCAAAATGCTCAGCATACTTGGATTTGAATGAGTAAATATAATGTGCAGATGCAGACCTATGAAATACCTAAGTGCACACACTAAGATTTCACAAATACATGCGTGCAGCTCCATCTCTGGCATCTTCCTGTGTACTCACTGAGTTGAGTGTCTGGAACTCTAATACATTATGCATTAGCCCTCAACACGTCCTTGACCAGGGTTACATAAATTTCACATACATTACAGATGTAATCCATTCTAATGAGCTTAGACTTTATCTACTTGGGCATGAAAAACACAAGGGAATTAGGACACTCAAGGCAAGATAAATATCATCATGCTGCATACTTAGCATTTGTTGGTAAAGTTTTAATGTCAGCAAATGTAGGTGTAAAACCATACAGGGTGATTGTATACACACTGCAGCACACTGCAGTGGCAGCTGGTGATTTTCCTGAATGGGGCAAAAGACATTAAGGACCTTTGCTTACATAGTAGAAATGCTGTTGCCTCATATGCTGAGCTCTGATGTAAGAACTTTTGTTACTATTATTTGAGTAATTTACTCAAGAAATTAACCACACACCTTTGCTCAGCTTGACTAGTTCCTTTCTTTCCCTACAGCACAGAAAGAAGACTTACAAAATAATGTGGAATATACATTAACTCCCATTTTATTTATAACATGATGAAAACATAGTTTCAGCTCCTTTCAGTGCTTTTAGGCCAACCAAAAGTTAAAGCAAAGTAAGGATGAAATGTTTTACAGAAAAAACCTACCGTATAATTGATCTATTGATTCTGTCTTGTTTTCTTTCGATTTTTCATTTAAAGTGTGGAATAAAGTTGGATAGCTTCTATATAATTATTGTGATGAATGCAAACAGTGACAACCTCTGCTACACACTTGTATTTCTACATGGCCTCTTCACTGACAGTGCTGCCGGTTTCTTGTTAATTCCATTGTTTACGCAGTTTCAATATGACAACTTTACAAATTTATGGGAATAGCATGTCTATCATTTTATAGCAAAACATTCTCCTGCGGAGGGACTCAAATACTGCCAAAGGCACTGACATCTCCGACACGGTACACTCTGGTGTCTATGCCCTTACTGACAAGCGGTATCAATATTGAACATAAAGAGCCATGTTTATACTGTTTATAAATGAGAAAAAGTCCACATGAAAAACACAGGATCGTGAGTGGTGGTGTAAATCTCATGACTCTGAACCAGACGACATCGACTGTTTCAGCTTTATTTTATTTATTTATTTTTTTAGCTTACTTTAACTTTTGGGTTTATGTCACAAAATACAACTAAAAGTTAACACATGTTATGTTAATCAGTAAAACATCAAGATAGAGATCTCATTGTAATGTCTTCTATATACACCTGCACTTTTTCCACTGTTGAAGTACTTACCACTTTAAAAAAAAATGCTAAAAACAAGGGTTAAGGCTTAATGGTTAGACGTCAGTGTCTGCATATTTGTATGCACCAACCTGTGTCCTGATCACAAATCTGCTCACAGGGTTCAGTGGTCCTCTGGCCGCAGTAATCCTGGACCCATTGTGTGGATGAATTGGTCTGATAGTAGAGAGTTAGCTTTGCTGGATTTAACCAATTAGAAACATCCAAGAAACTGCCCATGCTCACCACAAAACTACTTCCTGAAAAAAAGAAAAACAAAACAAAACAGGAGCCAATTATTTTGCATGAAAAAAAGGCAAAAATAAACAAACAAACCACAGAAAAGTAGAACAGATGTGATTGTGTTGTATTTATGCTCTAGGTTTGAGGTTCTATTGCAAAATCAATTGGAAAGTAGCTAAATCTTTTGTTTTCACTGTAATTTCATTTCCCATCTGACCAGACTGAATTTAAATGAGAAAATTAAGACCTATAATGTGTATAGATTGGGTGTTGTTGGTAATTGCAGTAGAGGGGCTAAAAGGGTTTCACGAGTCAATCAGTAAACGCTATGCTTAATGACGCTGACTTACCTTTCTTTCTTACTGCTCTCAGACCAATCGTTAAACTCCAATCACCGAACAAGATTATCTCTAATTGATGCCAATGAGTTTTGGTTCCAAAGGGAGCTGTGAGAAGGCTTTCTGGATTCTTATACAGCTATATTATGGGTCATGGACGGTACATTTGCAGAAGCATTAACAGTATATAATTCTTTGTCCAGGTGAATTCAAAATGCATTAGAACATCTATATATTAAAACAAAACAAACAGGTTCGGTACAGCTAGATGAACTGCATCAGATGGATGTGTGCAAGTCCTTTGTGCTGTGGTAAAATATACAGCTCATATGAGAATAACAAATAATGTTTCGCCTTTACATTCTGTAACAAACAAAGCAATGACATCCCAAAACTCATCTGTTCTCTCTCTGTTATTTATTTATTTTACCCTTTTAACATTTTGGTTGTTCTGAAGTCCTGACAGAATACACTGCCATTTGTTTCCTCCTACACATGAAAAGTCATCAGCTGCTTCTTTTCATTTGACAGAAAAACACTGCCACAGTACAGTGTGACCAACACAAAGCCTTCAACAAATGTACTTGGTTTTCCCTAAAAATTAAGTACCAAACCATGTGTTAGCATTCAATCTTATCGAGACCAATGACCTGCATGTTTTTATCTGTTACATTTGATAGCTTGTCAGATGATCCCACATTGTTTATTGGTTTAAGTGTCTGGCGTAAAACACATTTTGAATCAATCAATATGTTTTGAACATTTTCAATTAATAAGTGCATAATTCTGTATAAGTCATAGCAAAATAACCATGGTAACAATCTTCCCTAGATATGAAAGATCGCTGGTGTTCTTGAAAGTAAAGTGTTCAGTACCCAGCAAAATGCCAGAAGCCCAAAATAAATCGCTAAAAGCCTTTACGAGGTCAAAGTGACCAAAGGTAAGCATGACAAGGCCCCTTTCTGCCAGTAGGTCTCATTTACAGTGATACTGGCAGAAGTAAATTCTTCTGCTAACATGCTGAGGAGAGAGCTGATATGCAGCCTTCTCTGAGTCCTGTAAAGAAATCCCACTTGGGGAGTAGGAGCATTGTTCACTTAGCTCTGCATATTATGATTCAAATGCAGAAGAATGGGGAGAAAAAGAAAGCATTGTATATCAGTGTCAATGCGGTAATCAAAATAATGACAGTAATAATGAATGGGTGCAACAAAAAATTTCATTGACTTATTGACACATATAATTTTGTGTTATTTTTCGTTAATAAGTTGTTTGTGCTTTCCTCTATTGTATACTGCTGTATTATTTCAATTATCTACACAATGTCATGTTTTTGATAATTGAGTTACATGACTGGGTATCTAATTGATAAGATTCTTTGACAGACAGTCACATTTAAAATATGACTATTTTTGCAAATATAATTAAGGTATTTACACCATGACTCTAAAGTGAATGTCAGTTAACAGAAAAGCAACACTGGAGTAATTAGAATATAAAAACACAAGAATATGTCGGTACACTTAATTCCACTACTAGTTGATTTTGAGCTGCGTATCTCACAACGTTGGCTAAATGATCTGAGTCTTCTTAATCTGCTGCTCCAGTTTCCTTTCTTGTTACCTGCCTGTAAATAAACTTCTGTTCTCTCTCTATCTATCTCATTTTTTTCCATTAGGCTCCCATTAGCTGTAGCCTTAGTGATTATTATAAATGCTTTGTAGTTGTTTTTGTTTACCTTTCACTGTCATGGCAACTGGCTGCTCACATTCAGTTTATTCATCATGCTAATGGCTGATATCACCACCTGACTATTCACCTGCATCGTACCAGCATATATTAGATATAGAGCAACTCACGTCCTTTGTGTCAACTTATAAAGTATATAAGCAGACAGAAGAAACAGAGCATTTCGTCTGTCTGCTTGTACATTTCCTGAAGTGACTTATAGTTATGTGTTGCTTGCCAGTTGGAATTGTTTTGTTTGTTTATCTCGTGGATTTGTTTGTTTGCTCTGACTGCCTGCCTGCTGCCGACTGTATGCATGCCAGACTACAGGGTTAAGCTGCCTTTTACCACATCTGCTCTGCCTCAGGTGTCTGCTTTTCTGTGTCCGAGTTCCAGCACACACAGTTTGTTTGCAGGGGAAAAACAAAACTAGAATCCTAAAACCCTTATCTTAACTCCTTCGAGGTGTACAGTTTATGTTCACCCTGCAGTAAACACACATGCAGTATGGAATGCACAACATGATTTTCCTCGTCCAATATCTTATTCTGTAGTGGGGCTTAAATGCAGTAGTGAGTGTCGCACTACAACGAAGCTCATGGACTCGGCGAAATTAAAATACACGAGTGCTGGTTTATCATGAATATCTACGATTATTTCATTAAATTCCAAATATGATTTTTGATACCTCGCAGGCTGATCATTAGGCCAAAGGAGAGCTTCAGGGGCATCCAAAAATTTAGATAATTATTGTGTATAACTTGATATTCCTCACTGCTAGTAGCAGTAGAAGGTCAAAAAGGTTACTAAAATAAGTCAATAATCATTCTCCATATTAAATTTGAAAGCGTCCTCGCTGCCAGTGGTAGAGATTTACACTACACTATGTGTGTTATGGAGAGGGAGAAAAAGACAACATTATAGACACTCAAAAAAACCGTGATTATTTTGTAATACATTTTTTGAGTAATTGCCCCACAAAGCTCAGAAGTAAGTGGACAAACTTCATTGTTTTTAATACTTTGATGAAAATCCTCGAGTCATTGACAGGCGACAGGTTCCTATGCTGTGTCTTTATTGTGGCCACCTTTTGTTGCTGTTTGTATATGGATATGACAGCCTTACATTTTGTCAGCAGTAACAAAAAAGCATCTTGTTGTAACATCAAGCCATCTTTACACGTTGACAATTATTTGCCTCTTTCCTTGAGTACTTTTCACTTGGCTAGACCTTACTGTGGCTTTTATTTGCTTAATTTGACATGAAATAAGAGGAAGCAGCTTTTGTTCATTAGGCAATTACCCAACTACTTTAGAATCTGAAAATAGGGCCCTATGAATAAAAATAGCTAATTTCTAAACAAAATTCATGTGATAATTTTGTTAATCGCGTTAAATGAAAACCGATAGTCTGCACTCTAATCACATCTTGATTCTTTCACTTCATATCCACTGTGGTGGTATACAGAAGGAAAAAACAAACTGCGTCAATGTCAAAATACTCTAACGGTATGTTTATTTTACTGTAGATATCCAATAGTTACAGAATATATATTTTATGCACGCCTCCGTTTTCATGAAGTGTCCACGGGCACACAAATTCTGAGAGCGTGGGAGGACAAGAAATGAGACCTCAATGGCAGAAATGCCTTTTTGACTGATATGTGAAATCTTTCAGAGATGCATCAATCATTAGTTAAATTGCCTCAGCTCTTCACTCTCTCTTACTTCACTTAGCTCCTTGTACATATTCAAGTTTTCTCTCTTCTCCTAGTAAGGTTTGTTTTGCAGTATCGTGTCAACACACAGACCCAATTTACAATTAGCTCACTGTCAACAAGGAATTTTAAACAGATTAAATAATACTCTAAGCTGTTGCATGGGTCTGTTGCTTACAAACTCCATTTTTGTGAATTTAAACTTCTTTTGTCAACAACAAATGTTTTTGTGTCCCCATGTGAGCATATAAATTGACAGGAAATGGTATCAACTCCTTATTGACAGAGAAGTTCTTTATATTCGATTTCACTGACTATAGTTTTTATTTTTTTTGGAAAGCATACTTTCTGTCTGTGAAGCCAGCTTCTAATATGGCACTGATACAGCAGAAATATATCTTGGAGTTCTTATGTAACATTAGATGAATATGCATTGTTTGTATCAGGCTAACTGAAAAGATAAAAACAATAGGTTAATATTTTAATCTACAGCATGCAGTCACATGAAAAAGGGGCTAAATACTAAAAGCTCAGTTGAAAAACGAAAAATAATAATAGCCATAGTGTGTGCACAATGCTCTTCATCACTTTAATGGCTTTAAATGTCACTCAGTTTTTTGTGGTGATAATCAATCTTTTTTTCTTCCATTGCGAGCTTTCAGCGCGTGGGCTTTATTGTTCTGATTTTTGTTCATTTTTCGGTTCTAGAACATGATTTTCTCTTTTGTTGGATGAATGTTCATCTTTTGTACCTTATCAGTCGTGGAAAGGGGGCACTGAAACTGAAAGGCATTGAAATTGAAAACCACAAATCACGGTTGAGGGGGTGGGGAGTTTAATGCAGGCCATGTGAAAACAGAAACGGAGAATGTTGAGCTAGCCCCGGTCCATTAGCTGTTCCTCCTAACAACAAAGACTAAACTAATGACATAATACGTTTCAGTGCTCAACAACAACATGCAACTCGACAGTTATCTCTACAGTACGCTGCTCGACTGACAACTGTAACCAGTTATTGTTGGAAACAAACAAAACAATAAGATGCTATACTATGTGGGATAATGGCTATTATGATAACATGCTCCACAAATCTAGCATATCGCTTGTATTAGACGTTTTCAAACTGCTGCTTGGGCTAAATAACCACACTGCATCTTAGTAACATTTTGATGGGTTTAATGTAAGTATAATAAATCCTTGCATCTTCATCTCCATGTTTGATTTTAGTATTTGCGAGTTTCCAGTCAGCAAACAGATCTGTGTAAATTGGACCCAGGAGTTCTGTGAGCTGTCAGATCTACTAAGATTTTCATATCATATCATGTAATTTGAATCAAAATGAAAGAGTGCATAAAAACAGTGATGTGTAGTGAAGTCAGTTTCCAGCAAAAGTAAACACTTTTTGATGCTTTACTCGTTAAATATTCTGCCAAGGTCTAATAAATGCCCTGCACTTACCATCCGCAACAAAATGCTCTGGCACATGGAGGGTGACCTTAACAGTGAGGGGGCAGGAATCCTGCGTAGCATAGACAATGGCAATGACACATGTGCTGATAGTAATCAGTGTCAAGGTGACCTTATTTAGAGGACTGTGTGGATGGCCTGAAGGGAGAGAAAGAGAAAAAAGTAAAGGTAGACAGTTTAACAGTGGCCCTTTTGTTTTTATTAGAGTCTTAAACAGGTGACAGGACCATAATACACACAGCCACACAAACGTTTAACAAAATCATCTCGTTTTGCACTGTCCTTTCCTGAAAAGCCCTCCTCAAAGCCTTGAGAATGCAATTCATTGTACTGCTGATTTATGAATCCAACCCTGTTTCAAGTTTGGCCTGTGTAGATATGACTTGGGTTAACACTGCTTCTGCACACCCCAGAATCATTTGCCAGTATGATATATGATCTTATTGCTACTGACAGGGTTATAGATTGGTTGTTTTGGTTGCCCTTTGGCTCTGTCAGGGATCTTATTTCTAAGCTAAGGTATAGGAAATGAAATTAGCCGCTTAACCTCTGTCTACAGATATTTATCATGGGAGAGAAGTTGGCATGTTAAACGGAAGCTTACTGGGATGTGTGTAGGATAAGGTGATGATAGAGTAGCTTTGGAAACACTGCTCTAATGCGTTGAACAACCTGAAAATAACTCTTGTACTTTCTTAAACCAGTCACAAGAAAACATCACGTAATATTTCAGAATCTGCAGGCTTCAGAACTGTGCGAATAGCTTCTAGGAAGGGAGCTTCCCAGTGTGTATCCTGCGCTCTGCAGGTTTGTTGCAAAAGTCAATAGAAATGGCACAACTGCTCATGGAAGTCTGTTCTCTGCAGTAGAACTCATCACACTGTTTTGTTTAAATAAATAAATAAATACATTTGTTTATATATTTATTCATTTCAATGCCCAATAGCTTCCACAATGGGAATCGACTAATGCTCTGTGTGCTAGTTAGAGGTATGTTACTACATCATTTAGTACCACTGAAAAACACAGCCGTGTACAATTGTTCTGTGAATGCCAATTTCAGCTTTCCCCATATAACGTTTGACTGATCACATTCGCAGTGTTCAAATGGTCAAACAGACTGAAATAAAACAAAGCAATATCATAGAAAAGAAAGTTTCACCAGTATTCCCCTGTGGAAAGGCACTTTAATCTTGACAGAAGCTCGGAGGTAGTGAAATGCAGCTCAAGGCCAAACAAGGAGACAAAGTTAGGGTAATGGATTGACCCACACCGACTTGCACGTCTTACTCACTGTGATGGCTTTGTGAAGGGATAGAAACAATGGTTGTCTACAGAAATAGTGGCTGAGCAGCTAATGTCAGTGGGGTGCGGGTGGTGTCACTGGGCTTGTGAAGGGTTCCCTCAATTACTATAAAAGCTTACTGAGTAGACAAAAGCATGCGCACTCACGATGGCAAACACTTACATTATGGTCACAAACCAAGCATCCTTTCTGTGCTCAAACACACGCATAAAGTCACATGTAAATTTTAACTGAATGCACAAATACAAGGAGTGCACTAAACTCTTTATGTTTACTCTCATTCGCCTCCCCTCTGTCCATCATCTAATGAAAGAGCTACCTTTTTATACAGGCTGTAACTTTAACACAGGTCATGGCCATGGATTTTATTTTCCTCCAAGCTGTAAGGCCACAAAGACTTGATAATAAAATCTGTCAGACCAAGGTGTCAGTTAAAGTAAAGACGCCTGTTCTAGTGCATTTACACTCACAGGCAATTAACCATTTTCAGAACAGTTGTGGTTAATTGCATGTTCACACTGGACCATTCTGTGTTTAAATGTATGTAAACAGGAAATGTAATGGTAGGAAATGAAGTGACAGAAGGCTACAGAGCCAATTACAGGGGTAGGTTCATTCAATTCGTTCAATTCGTTCTTGTCCTTCATTCCGAAAAACGTTGCAATTATCTAAGACCATATGCACATGCTTGATATCTGAAATCTACCCAGCTGCTGTCTCCAATGTACAGAAAAATAGAGACATTTAATTGGAGAATCCGCTTTTAGATGAATTATATATCTGCAGTTCTATAGAGTTAAGAAGTTTTGTTTTTTTTTCAAATCGTACATTTCCTCTCTTTTATACTTCTAATAGAAATCGCAATTGGAAAAGCAACTAAATTGCTTTTCTAATTGCTTTTAGATCCTATTCCCACACCAGAAGGCTTACAACCAAATTAATAAGATTATAAAGTGGTGTGTGATTTATTGTCCTCTTGACCTAGTGTTGTTTAGGTGAACTGCAGACACAGGGTTTAAAAACATCATGATTTTCATCATTTTTGTCAGCTACTTTATAGATATACACAGACTATGTAATTCATATACACACAAATCCAGACTCTTCACTATCACATATCACTATGGGAGAGGAAGTTGAAAATCATGCATTCAAGTTATGTGACTCAGCTTAGGTCATCACAAAACTCCCATTGACATCAGCTCATATGTCTGCTTTGAATGTCATTGAGCTGTGGAACAGCACTCCCAGCCCCACTGGGAACATACATGACCCCTTCCTACTTCCAGCTATGCTGACAATTCCGGAAATGACTAGCCTCATTTGACTCAGCTTTAATGTTCTCTCCCATCATTCCCTCTTATATTCAAATGGGATAAGGCTGGCGTTCATTTGTTTTTGTATTATACTCCCTTTTGACTTTAATGTCTTCTCAGCAGCGCGCAGTGGCTAAGAGGGTCTCCTGCTGAGTAAGTTAATGTGTAAAAAATGTACGACATTTATTATAATACACCTGAGTTTCTTCCCACCTTTGCTGCGCCTTCGTCCTCTGTGCTGCTCTGTGTAAAACTTCATTTGGTTGTCATCTTCAGGCTCTGATCCCGATTCCCCTTGAGGACCAAACACACCTCCAGCCTCTGGTGGTGAAATGTAAAGACAAACAAAGGCAAAAATAAATCTAATTAGAATCATAATTCAGTTGATTGTTTGTTTTTCAGATATAGAAAATATAATGCAGTCGGGGTACAAGCAGTTATTCAACCTTTGGGTGTTGTGTATATAGAGCAGGACATAATATATTTTTACAATATGGACACAACAGTACACAGATTTTTAACTAATCAAATTTCCACTTCTTACCACCTTTGCTGCCACTCGTGGTTTGATCTGTTGGTGAGTTGTCAAATGTTAAAAAGACTTTGGAGCTCAATTTTCTAATCATATTAGGTAAAGTGTGTGCATATTTGCATGTCTGACTCTGAGTTAGAGTGACAGCAAGAGCAGGGCTGTGAGTTAAGAGGCTTTGTTTATTACTGCTTTGGCACTGCAACATCAAAACACACACACACACACACACACACACACACACACACACACACACACACACACACACGAGGGCTGACACACAGTGATAACAGTCAGGGATTTGCAAAGTGTAAAACCACTGAAGGATAACATAACATAAAATATCTGTAAATGGCTTCAAACTACAGTCTCAAACCAGATTAAAAAATGTCCAGTAGACGGTTTATGTTAAATATCTTTATTATTGTACCACGCACATTCTTTCATGTATCATTTAGGTTTAGTCATAAAAATGATCTTATGCTAATAAGATCCAGATTTCCTCATGGTTATACATATGTTTTGCTTGTATTACCCAGAGGATCACAGTGATTACACTTCCTAATCTCCTGGAGTAGAAAAAGAATAAAGGACAGAGTGAAAATCAATGCTTGTGATGACCATAAATACACATCTAAGAAAAAACGTTTCACTCGATGACTACGAGTTAAAACAAAGACAAAGAACAAAATTAGGATAAGTGCATTATGTCAATACACTTATTTTTATGATACATGAGGACAGCTGATAATGACACAATGACAAAAGCATTTACTTTTCTGCAAGAGACAAAAGCTTTATCCCCACAGGAATATGACTTTTAAGTCATATTCAAGCATTCATAATTGTTTCATTCCTGGTATATCATTAAGAAAATGCAGTGCAACGTGGATGAAGGGGGTACTTAGAGTAAAATAGTTCTTGGCCAGCATATGGTGACAAATTGATCATTTCGCATAAATCAAGTCAAATGACAGCTCGCTTGTACGTCCCTTACAAAAGTGACCGCAAAATATATATACAAAATTAATTGGATTCATTCCAGTCACAATTTAAGTGTCAGTGTATAAAGTACAAAAGCTTGGTTATTCTGAAAAATTGATGGCTAAGGAAATTGATCAGGGGCTTGGATGCTCTCAATTTAGGGATGTCACATTGTGTTAAGACTAAGCTGGAGGACGGTAAGTTTTTTTTTTCAGAGAGTAAAGTAAGCAAAAGCAAGCAAAAATAAGTAAGATAATAAACTAACAATATTATGAAGATATGGTGAACTCTTCATAGTGAAAAACAGAGTAGACACCACCCACCACAGGCAAATAAAGAGAAAAAAAATAGGCGCAGGAGCAACTCATAAGAAAGTATACAGATCTAACACTGTTTATCATCTTGAAATCTAGTATTTTTTATAGATGTCATTAAGTCCTTATTACAATAAGGTAGATTAAAAAAATCCTTTCTTCCTTGTTCACTGGACACAGTCAGAATTTCAAGGCAAGTGCTGAGCAATGTCAGGTGAAATAGACTCCTTCATTCACTTCATTAACATTATGTTACAGCTCATGAACATTTTCGTGCATCATAAAAGATTTAGACATGATTAAAAGGTCTATCAAGTCAGTGTAGAAAGCATACACTGAAAACTGGAATCATTCTTTTGGTCTCATGCACTTAAACAAGTCTAGAGTTGAGTTGGAATTCAAGCATAAGTCTGGTGCTGTTTGGAGGGTGAAGCCAGGGCAATGTGCTGTAAAATTGGTTCTGGATTTATGCATAGTCTTAGAACATGCCCAAAAAGGTGGTAGAGGAAGAAAAGACAGGGAGTGTACTGTATTTCAGGTAGGTCTTTTCTGTTACACCTAATGAGGAACAAGTGTAATTTATTGAAAAGTAGTAACACATACTGTCTCTATGCAATATTTATGCATATTATTTAAAACCTGTGTATGTCTCCTGGGCCTTAGGTTAAAGCAAGTCAAATTTTAATATATAATCTCTTCTGTTAGTGCATTTATTAAATGCATGAATCTTTTTGCCCACTACACTAATTACATTTTAATATGACTTGGTTTCCATTTGAAATTTATTGGAGATGCAAATAAAAGATTAGAGACCTTGTTCCAGTGATAAAGGAGAATCTTTAAAGATGTGTCCCAGTCACAACCAAATTTTAGAAATGCATCTGACTCATGACTAGAAATGTTGATGTGTCATTGTGGTGGATGTAATGCCTTTAAAGGTAAGTTTTAACACAGTGATGTCCTGTTTATCAGTATTCAATTTATTAATCATATGGTTACTAATCAAACACTGGTGTTACTTGCATAAGTTCTTCAATCTAAATGCATTGTAGACTCAAGTCGTAAAGTACAAGTTTCTACAGTAGAACCATTGTCACCATGTTTTTTTCTACCGTATTTAAGTATATCAACTTACCACAAGTCATAGTCTTTGAAGAAATGAGGATAATGTAGTGGTGTGGATTGAATGCATTATAAAAACAGGTGCAGAATAAAAGAGAGTCTGTGTTTTAATTTTGCCCCTCTACTTATCTTTGTCCTATCCACCCTCACAATTTTAAGGTGAGTGTTTCTTCTTTCTTTTTCCACGTGGAGTTCAATGTAAAGACCGTCTTGAGGTAATATGCTGAGCATAGCAGGACAGCGGCTTCCTGCCCTGCTTTGCTTAAATCATTGCTGCTTTTTATAGGTGGTACCATAATGTCCCATCTTTGAGCTCTCTGGGGTCATAAAATGCGTGCCTTCTTGGTTGAATGGTTAAAAAGGGCAATATATATTAGAAAGGTGAAGAAAGTGCTGGCCTTTCAGAAGATACGGAAAACATTCCCGGTTATTGTTTTTTTTTTTTTTTTTTTTCCTATCAGAACATAGCCTGGGCTCTGCAATGCCCTATACCGTTATTGCTATGAAAGCTGCTTTGGCACTTTGTCATTTATGTCCCATTAAATGAGTCATTCAGTGAAGGCAAACAGGGTCAAAAATGTCTCAGTGTCCTTTAGTTAGAAAGAAAGTTCAGATTATGTAAAGGTGCTTCAGGTCTCCACTAATCTCCTGCTGTTCCCATCTCAACTTTGAATGCCACTTGAAGTAATCACTAGAAGAATGAATGTGCTTCCTGCAGTTTTCAGATTTGATTTGGACGTTGAGTAACTTTGAAAAAAGGAAAAAAGTGCTTCTTCATAAAAATATCAATTGCCTCACACTGTGAAATCTATCAAATTGACTGTTTGATTAATAATGGACCCTTTACAGAACCAGTTTGCACCATACTGGTTCAGAATCTTTACTTGTAATTTCTGTCAGATTGGGATGGGACTTGGAGTTTCAAATTATCCTCTATTAGTATTCCCTATAGTAGATCTGACTTAGCAATGTTCATTAATGGCAAAAAAAAGATTAGGACTGCAATTTCACTGTTATTCATGTGAGGTTTATACAGTTTTTTGAAACTGGGAGAAATACACACAACTGTGATGAAAAACAGATAGAAAGAAGCAAAACCAGTGCATAAAAGGAAATACTGGTTATAAAGGGACTGTCACTAAAATGTAAATGAATAATCAAGAGACAGGGATTTTCACACTGCATTAGCAGCTCAGTGAACATCAAAATGAATTTCAAGTTTAATAACTGCACAGTCACAACTCTCTGAACTCTCTTTGTTTGGTATTATAAAGTGGTCAGATAGTGCTTTCATTTATTGCCCTTTTAACCCGACCCTTTGTGAAGTATAATTCCTTTGCACCTTTTGTCTGCTATCAGTGGGATTTTAAAAGAAAGCGGAGCAGGTTCTGTTTGCCCGTCAAAACCTTCTTCATTATTTCATAAATACAAACTGTTAAGAGGTTCAGACATGCATACATTTTATTGAGCTTAGTATTTAAAGTGAAATATCAATTTTTCCCTCAGTTAATATGGATCTTCATGGTTTAAACTGAAATAGCTATTCATACCATTAAGGATGCAGTGACATTGCACTGATCGCACAAAGGTGTGCTGACAGGCAAAGTACGTGTGCAATCCAAATGACAGTTAAATAGTGCTTCCAGGCTAAGGCACAGATTTGATAAATAACACACACAACAATATGTCTGAAACAAGGTGCAAAAGTCTTTGAAAATCTGGCCCTTGGCATTTTCTATTTCACTGCTTCTCCTCCTTTTCCACTACACTTCTTCTTTTGTCAGTTCACTTTTTCCTGTTTTCATCTTGCTTTTCTCTCCCTCAGCGGTAATGCCTTCAAAATCAAGTCCCATAAAAACGTCAGCACCCGGCACTGTAACTAAACTCCAGCATGACTGTACAACAAATTTCAATTACTCGGGTAGACCAATCTTACTTTTACCACCCATTTCACAGTCCCCAAGTCCATTACATAATTTCCGACGCCTCTCTTTGTCACATCCTCAGTTGGCATGATCTGTTTTCCCTCCATCTGTTTTGCTATAAAAAAAAAAAAGAGCACACAAATAGCACACTAATTTTACTCTCAACAAGACGTTTTTTTGGCCAATTTTTTATGTATTAAGGTCAAGTTTAAAAAGTTTTATTGTCACAGGCACAGTAAAACTAAACACATCAGTTCCCATTTAAATTACTGGACAATTAAATTATTATTTTAGCAGTTGCCCTTCACAGAAAGCTTATAAAAATTTTAACTTCTAAATTTTCTAATAAAAAAGAAACAACAAAGGTCCAAGAAATTTATAAAAGCACAAGTAATACATGTGCATACAAAGAAATTAGTTAAAGACGCCAGATATAACTGAATTGTACCTGTGCCTTGTGCAAGTTTACAAACAGATTTTTGCAAATTAGTGCCATCCATCTACTTATCCATTCATCCATCTGATTGTCTGTCCATCTGTCCTGCCAGAGTTCAACACCCACCATGAGTGAGTATGACTTACTGCCGCAATGAACCAAGCTAATGTTACAGTTCTACAGGAACCAAATGGCCCATAACTTCTGGCCAGACACCCCGTACTTCAAAGCACCTTCCACAGAATAACCCGAGAGAGATGGATTGCATCCCTTATCCAAGTATACAAAACACAAACTGGATGTGCAAGTCCCACATAGCCTCAAATATCCTTGAGAAGATGAAGAGCTGGTCCAGTGTTCAACAACCAGGACAAAAACTCCCTACTGAATCCGAGGTTAAACTAATGGTTGAACTCTCCTCTCCAGTACCCTGCCATAGACATTCCCAGAATGGCCGAGGAATGTGATCCCCCAGTCCCCACCCTCCAATCCCCTTAACTCTTAAACAGGGAAACCACAACCCTAATCGCTATCCAGAGATACCACACCAGTGTCCATGCTATGTTGCAGCAATGTGTCAGTCAGGACAGCCAGAACCTTAGGCAATTTTCATGCACCCCAGGGGCCTTGACACTGAGCATGTGTTTACTATATCAGTGACATGACCCCCAGAGCGAGGCAAGTCGTCACCCTTGTCCTTGTTCCATGGTGTCACTAAACTCCTACGTTTTTGCATTAGCCACTGCCAGAGCTAAACAACATTTGGGCTGCCGGTACTTCTCAGCATCTCAAGAGTCCCACAGGTTCATAAAGGGAGCCTGAGAGCTCTCTTCACCTCTGGTGTCCACCATCTGGTTACAGAAATACATGCATGACAGGTAAAACAGATAGCACATAGAAAATGGTCCAGTTGGACTCAATGTGCCAAGTCTTCCTTGGAACGTAATCAAAGCTCTGTTTGAGGGGGAATTTAAGATTTTGTGGATCAGTGCTGCCTAACTATATGCTTGGGTACACCAGGTCTGTCCAGCATCTTTACCTGCCACTTTATCCAACTCAGCACCAGGTGGTGATCAGTTCACAGCTCGGCACCTCTCTTATCAATGTTTCCCGAGCTTGCTCCTGCACACCCGCAAGCCATCCACTCGTCTAAGTCTACGTATTTAGAGTCAGCTGTGCACTTTTGTGCTAGCTCATGAATCACTCTGCTGGATCATTGTTTACTGTGCTTCTGTGTCCTCCTTAGTGTCTTGTTCAAGGACTCAGTCATCCTGTCTGTGAAAACTACCTGCTTTACCTCATGGAACTTTCAGTTCACAGCCAGATAAGATTAGTCATGTCAACACAAACACCTGCTCCTCGCTGGTAAATTGATCTGTCTTGATTCTCACCTGCCCTCCCACTCTCCATCACAAAAACCCACGTTCAATCGGATTGCAGCCTGCTTTGAATTTGACCTGTTCTGTTTCAATCCGCTTTTTTAGTCTGGAAAATTCTCATCCATGACAGAAACACCCTTCGACAATGGTATGAGTTTTCACATTGCATAGTTTCTACACTCGAGGGCATTCTGCAGCTCCCTTCTTGGCAACATGTGTTTGGAACGCCAGAAACAGAACTATCAGCTGATCCAAGCTGGGCCAGGGCTGATGGTAAATGAGTAATCCACAACTTGTTGTGACAAAAAAACAAGGTTATTTTTAAACTGCACTGTCATATCATTTTAGCAAAGACTCGGGACGTAACTTCACATGACAAATGTTGGGAAGGCTGTTTATATTTTATATGTCTAAAAGTCAGATTTTTAAATCACCAAATATCAGTATCAAACATTCATTTTCCCTTTTTTTCAAGACTTTGAAAGAATACAATACTTTCTTTTTCAAAGTATTATTCCTTATCGTTTCTTCACAAAGACACACACACACTAATACATATATATATATATCTTTAGGTAAGTGCGTAGGAAATTTAATAAAAATGTGTGAGATTAAGAGAGTTGAAACAGTGATCCGTTTTCATTAAAATGTTAATTTATACATGATAATAAGAAAAATATATTCCTGGTAGAGAAAGTTTACAGAAAAAGGTCAGGCGGAGAATAAAAATAAGACTAGTAGATAAACAAAGAAAAGAAAGAAACAGTAGCCATAAACAAAACAACTGTGAGAGAAAAAGAAAGTTAGGTACCACATTTATACGCTGAAGTGAGGTGATTTGGTGTTAAGAAGGTTTAAAGGGAAAAGGGAGAATAAGGGAGACAGTGTGATTAGCAAAGAGCACACTCACATGTGCGCGCGTGCACAGTGGTTTTATAGAGAACAGACAGTCCTGGAGTGAGAATGATTAGTGAGATGAGCAGATACTGGAAAGCAGGGAGGTGAGGTGATGAGTTCAATCTGAACAGTAAAAGCTAATAATCTTCTTCAAGGGACGATGGCACATCACACCCTGGAAGAATGCTACGATACACTAAACAATACAAGAGAATAAAAGACTTCCACACTAGCAAAAATAGTGACACATTTCTGCTTCTGGAAATGAAAGTGAAAGATTAAGGAAGCAATAAGACTGAACTAAACTGCAGTACTCCTGACATTACCAGGATTCTTTACTTACAGACTTTTTCAGTGTCCTTTGCATTTGGTTAACCTTTGGCACAAGCACCAGGTAAAGAAAACTATTTTTCCAATTTGCAGTAATACACTTTTTGAGGGAATGGTATTTAGGACCTCTCCACCCTACAGTATATCTTGCATTTGAGAAAAGTCTGAAGTAGGACTACACATAACAAAGACACCTAACCCCACACAAAACTGCACCAAACAACCGTACCAGGAAACCTCCCCAACCTTCCATGTGCCTGGGATGTCTCAGAGGGAGGACCTCAAAGACCACCAAATGACCACAGTGAAACCTCCATGCATCCAGTGTGACAAAATACCCATTAAGCGGACCATAAAAACCCAATTAGAATAACAAGACCTACAGTGCATTAATTTAGATCTTCAACTGGCAGTTGTAATAGCTACTTAATTACTAAAAGAGTCTATGCGGTTATGTCAAAAAAATCTACAGCTAAGTAGAAGAAGACCATCATTTGTGGGCGGAGTCTGATTTTCTAGAGTGCTTGAACTAATAGTGGATGAAAGCAATGAAACTTTTATCATGAGAAGACAACAGAGCCTAAATGCTAGGCAAATAACTAGATGTACTACACTAGGGGTTGGCAACCTTTATTATCAAAGAACTATTTCTGAGGATTTTTTCAGGAAAGAAAAAATAAAATTGCATGCAGTTGAAAAAACAAGTAAAATTAAACAAAACCCCCATTTGATTATTATAATGTAGGTGATATAGCTGATTAAGTTTAAATTAACATATCAGCATTACTAATAGGTGTAAATAATTAAAAAACACATGTGACTACTCAGCAGGGGACTATTTATGTTTATTTGATACTTAGACTTTGCCTTTTGATTGCAATAATACAGTGTGTTGCTGTAATTATGAATAATAGAAGTAAAATAATAAAAAAAATTTCAGACAAAATGGAACTACTATGGAATGAAATGGAAGCAAGGAAAACATACGGTATCTATTAGGTCTACGAGCAATGCGTTTGTGCAGTTGAATCAAATTAAAAGTATGCTTCTTTGTAAATAAATAAAGAATATAGCAATCTAACAGCTGTAAAAATCAAAAGTAAAAAGAAGAATATTTAATAAAATAGACAAAGACACATTTCACTATATTCTGGCTAAAGTTCAGCTGCAGTTCAAGCATACTTGCAACCCACCGGTGTTGGTGGTGAAAGGAATAAAATGTGTGCATGTACTTTTAAAATGTTTAGTAGACAGACTCAGAATTAGCCATGATGAAGAAAGGTCCGTGCTGGCCACTGAGGTTCAACAAACTGAAAAGTTTAAGGCAAAATGTGACTCTCATTTAAGTTCAGCTATAGTTCCTCCACTCCCTCCATTAGTCTCTCCAAATGTTCGGTCTCACGCTCCCTCCTCTCCTCCAGCTGTTTGGATATATCTCTATGGCACATCTAGTGTATGTTACTAACTTCCAGAACTATTGGGAGGCTCTATGATCTGCCATTGCTGTAAAAGACAAAAAGATTCATTGGAGTGAATGGAGATGACGTGACTGTTCAATTCAGCGGTTCAGATGGTGGTACTAACAAAAAGACTAGAGGCCAAACTGGAGACGGCAGAGTTAAGGATGTTCAGATTTTCACTGGGAGTGACCAGAATGCACAAGATTAGAAATGAATATATTAGAAGGAAAGCGCAAGTTGAGTAGTTTGGAGAAAAAGTTAGGGAGGCAAGGTTGAAATGGTCTGAACTCATGCAGATGAGGGTTAGTGTGGGTATATCGGACAAAGGTTGTTGGATATGGAGGTGCCAGGGAGGAGGAAAACAGGAAGATCACAGAGAAGATTTATGTGTGCAGACAGTTGGTGTGACAGATGAGGATGCTGTCAATAGGGTGAGATAGACAAAGATGATTTGCTGTTGCAAACCCAAAAGGAGTTGTTGTTGCTTCCGGAAAGAAGAGGAAAAATAGGTAAAGGATTTACTGGGTCTGTCTGGTCATAAACTACAAGAAAGCTACGACAGTGCAAAGAAAGCTGAAGAGAACAGTGTATGGAATCTAACTCATTAGCTGAGTAGCCAAACAATGACTTTAAAATATTCTTCCACTTGAAAATTTTCGTCAACATAGATGCATGTACCTGCTCTATATGTTTACAGGGTAGCTTTAAAATGTAATAACAGTATACTATATCATGTAGCAATCCTAACTGACAATATAAGGTTAAGTGTTGCTTTTCTAGAATACCGTTATACAGACACAGATCAATAAAGACAGTCCTTCGCTCTTTCAATGTGAGGGAGCACCAGTTGTGAGAGAAGTGACCTTTAATAGGTCAGGGTACACTTGTCAGTGTTAGTTTAAAAGCAAAAGAAAAGAAGAAGTGAGAGGGGAATAAACAGATGTCAGCACTGTAGCTGATTTACAATAGCTAGGATGAATGGTGACAGGTGTGTAAACAAATACTCTAATTTATACTTTGCAATCGTATGATGCATTTGGCTTCAGTTAGATTCCCGTGACTTTGGGAGCAAGACAAATTGACCTGACTTACTGCTTATGTGTGTACTGTAAAGTACACACTGCACTTTTCTGTAGGTAGGATAAGATATTGATGCTCTGTGCACAAGAAGTGTGCCTGTGAGTAAGCTGAGCTGACAGAAGAACCAGTCCCCACATGGCTCAACAACTGGCAATCACATTAAGACACAGCTGTATTCAGCAGTTAGACTGTGTAAGACCAGCAAACTAAATATTTTCAGCTCAAACTCAATATAAACTGACATCCACATTCATACAAAAGGGAAAGTATGTAAATCTGCCATTTATAATGCAAAAGGCAAACGCAAATGTAAGAAGTTGCAGTCATTTGATTTAGTTTCACAAGAAAAGACTTAAAGAAACATGTATGCAAGAGGATAAAAACATTATAGTTTATAGCAATTATAGAAATCCCTTGCAAGTTTGATATAGGTTGCATTCATTTAAAAAAAACTGACCGTTCTTCATTGTTTAAGGATCAGGAAGAAAGGCCTGAGGTGTTCCATCCAGCTACACAGCACCAAGCAAAAGAGATTCAGTTATATAAATTAGAAAATCAGAGAGATAGGAGGGAATCCAGATGGTACAATCTATGATTTAAGCTGTTTGGTTTCGGTCCCAGTCTGTCTATTTTTAAGGAGAAACTGTATGTTGGTAAAGGATGCCCACAGGTAAAGTGATGGTGGGATGATGCTTCTCTCATTCATTTTTCTTGTATCTCTCATTCTCCCACTGTTCTGTTAGCACATTCAAAATATTCCCAATCAATACTGCTCCACTCTGCTGCTGGTGGTTGTACCTCTAAGAACTGCACAAACACACACACACACACACACACACACACACACAATCCAATTACACACACAAAAAAAACCCAGGCCTGCTGATAAGTTATTACAGAGGGCATTGCATTATAAGTGCCACTGACACATTTTACAGCCTAAATTTATGAGTTGCTACCTGATAAAATGGAGAGAAAGGACTTGAAAGGGTGGGAGGCTTAACAATGTACCACTTGGCTCTTGCACACAAACAGTTCAGTGTTTGTGCACTCATCTCTATATATTTTTTAATTGTATCTAACCAGCATCAAGAGCATACCAGCCAATTTAAAGCTAATAAACAAACGGTAATTTGTAAGGAGACCAGTCAGGGAATTTAGAGGTGTTATTATGGAAAAGGTGAGATGGGATTTGAGCTGGGGCTGTGGGCTGAGTAATTTTAGATGAAGGCCCTTGGCAGCTTGCTGTATTCCGATTCCTCATCTGTTACTGGCAACACAGTGCAGAGCACAGCCATTAAGGTTAAAACGTTATTGGCTTGCCACTGTAGCTATCCTAGGATACCCCTTGTTGTCTTTATAATCATCCCTGATAGAATTAACACTTTTATAATAAGTTAAAACTTAGCATACAGCTGATCCAGAATCCAGTGCTCTTAGTTGGTAACCTGGATATAAAGCACATCAGTGGTA
>NW_024582433.1:2170372-2181810 GCF_018398535.1 Haplochromis burtoni
GTCTTGACAGTTTTATACTTCTGTAAGGTAAGGGCAATTTTATTCAGATTTTTTTAATTAGAAATTGAAAACATATGTCATTTGCTTTAGGTAAACATATTCATGAAAACTTCCATGAAAGTGCTTATTTAGCAGCAAAATAGCCCCAAAAGTCCCAGACTGCTGGAATAAGGCTGAGATCTGAACGCTCACCAATCCATGACTAATGTTTTGGGGTTTTTTTCTATCCAGGTATTCTTTTGCTGCAATGCCAGTGTGTTTATTACCTGCTGTAGGAAAAAAAAAAGCCATAACCAATGAGACACTTTCCAGATGATATTATAGATCCAAAAAGAGCTTGAGCAGAACTTCCACCGTGTTATTCAGATGACTGTAGATACATACTGTTGTATTTTTCCTCAAGACATACTTTATACATAGTGATGACAATTTAAAATAAAAACTTCAGTCAGCTTTTCTCCATTTCCCTTCTTTAAGAATGGGTCTTGACTGCCATTCTTCAAATGAGACCATTTATGATGAGGCTTCAGCAAACAGTATATGGATCAACCGATGGGCCAGATCCAAGTCCTGTGTCAGATCTTCACCGTATTTTTGTCCTATTTCTTATTGATATGACTTTTAGATGCTGCTCATCTGCTGTAGATAGTAGATTCACATTTCTCTGAAAACAGTCAGGCACCGGGCACCTAAAATGAAAGACTTCCAGAAAGCGGAGAGACCCTCTGCTCAAGGTCACTTTAAAAAATGTGTTTCCTTGGAAATAAAAATACAAGGAAAATATAAAGAAAGGAGGGGTGGCTCAAAACATTTGCACAGTATTTTATATGTTTGTGATTTTGCTGATCTCTTCAAGCAATTTAGCTACTTTAGTTATATTTAGTTACGTAAAAAAACAACAACAAAAAAACTTCCTTTATGACTCACAATAAGTAATAGTAATGCATCTTCAATAAGAGTAATGAATCTTCTTTTTTTTTCTTTTTTTTGTGTCCCGTTTGGATCTTTAGCCATCAGAATTGTTGTCTTAAGGCCAAGAAAGATGCCAAGTGGATTTATTTTACCAAGTGGATCATCATGGCCTTGCCATATTGGTCCATTTGATTGACCTTTATTATAATTATGAATTTATTTTATTTTCGGTTGCTACAAACGGGACAGACATGACTGCGGGATAGGACAGGAAGAAAGAATGGAAGAAAGAGAGGGAGAGAAAGAAAACCAAAGGGGAGAAGAGACGGTGAGAAAGGGGGGAAGAAAGAAAAAAAACAAAACAAAACACCTGGATCACCTGTATGGAGAAAAAAAAAACAGAAGAGAAAGCAAACAACAAAGAGCAACATAATAAAAAAACAGCACCATCACAATTAACTATCTAGCAGAAGATAACAGTAGATACTAAATATTAAACGATATTGTGCAGCAGGCAAGATAGACAGCGTACAATGTGCTTTGAGGCAGCAGCCAAGAAAGGTGTAGTCCGCGTCTGTGAACACCCGTGTGTACACCTGTGTGCATACCGGTGTGGATCAGCATGCTTGTATTCCAAAGGTTTCTCCATGTAACGATCTGCTAGGGAGTGTGGGGGGGCCACAGCCCCGTCCACCAGGGTATGAAGCAGGTATGGAGGAGATCCAGGCCCCAGATATCCAGAGGCCCCAGAGTACAAGGACCCGAGGAGGACCACCAAAGGGAGGGGGGGGGGAGAACCGTGCCACCCTCCTGGGAAGAGCTGAGTAGAGCCCCAAACGAGAGGTCACCCCGCAGCTACGGAGCAGAGGCCAGAGGGGGTTGCAGTGGCGTGCCCGCGGGCTCTGCCGGCAGCCAGCTGTGCCAGAGAGGACTGAGCTTCAGGCCCAGAGGCCAGAGGCCTGAGGGCATCCCACCCCCCGGAAGGAGCCCAGCCGGGCCACAGGCGCCCAGCCCCGCCAATCGGCCACCAGGAATGAGCCGGTACATACAAGAGTAATGCATCTTCAATAATTTCATGATGTGGCCTGATGACATACCGATTTAAAGCAATCCTAAAATAAGCAGGCGAGTAAGAAAGTGAAGCTGTTTAGAGGTGGGAAGTAACAAAGTTACTGATATGAAACAGTTACTGATATGTAACAAATTCTACTTATGTACAGTAACAAATACTTTTTACTATACCTAAGTAGAATTTTCAGATTTGTACTTTAGTATTTATTTTTCTGTCAACTTTGAATTTAACTGCACACATTTTAAGACAAATATCTCCACTTTCTACTCCTGATATTTTGAAAATAGGCTTGTTACTTTAGGTTTAATGCATGTGAATTGAGTTGGATTTTTTTTTTCATGTCACTGTGCACCTCAAACTGGTTTGAACCTAAATGAGTGGAACAATAACAATAACAATCCTATTGGTGTATCCATTATTGGTGCTTATCACACAGAGCAAACTGAAATAGGCAAAAAATATCATTTAAGCGTCATTTATAGCACTACACTCAGGGCTTAATGATGAACTGTGGCCAGTGTTTGGTTGGTTGCAACACTTTCGTCAAAGCAACAGAAGGGGAATGAGCAAAAAGGAAGTAGCATTTTTAAAGTGGCAGGTGATTTCAAATGTAGCATTTCTAACTACTCAACAAATCACAGACACACAAACTGTTTCTGCGCAGTTTGTCATACAGTGTTTCAGCTAACTAGAGGTACACGGTTGCTTTATTTCCCAGGGAGAGAAAAGAATGAGTGATAACCACTCAGGGATGTAGGAAGGAGATGACAGGAGAGGAAAAAGAGAGATTATTTTTAGACAGTCATTTTAGAATAGACATTTAGAGTTGACTGTGATGAAGTTAACAGTGATGTTGATCACTGTACGTGGACTGGTGGTGAATGGCTGTGGTGTTCAAGGTCAATGTTAGGTTCCATCAAAGGGAGCAGACAATTACATTTAAGCTAACAGTGCTGATTACATTCACTCACTGAATTCTACCTACATACTAGCTTTATGGTGTCAGTGGCTTGGAAATCAGCCATGGTAGCTCATGTAAAAGTAGCTTATATCTTACTGTTATTAAGTTTGCTAAATCCACAAAGAAAAATGAATCTCAGTGAGGCAGCAGCAAAGGTCATCTGCAGCTTCTACATGAAGCTCATACTGAAGCTTAAAATCACAACCATAGAAATTCGTTTTTTTGTAGAAATGACTGATTTTTTTAAAGTGACTCTTTTCCCCACATTACTACAGTGCAGTGGTCCCTCGCTATAACGGGGTTCACCTTTTGCGGTCTCGCTGTTTTTTGTGTGCAATTTAGCATGTTCTTTTTTGTTTGTTTTGGTTTTACGTACATACATACAGCGGATTGTGTTCTGCATCCTGATTGGCTGTAGACCATTGTCAATCAATCTCACGCCGTGTCTCCTGTACAGTACAGAGTGCGTTCAGTTTGTCAAATTTACCTAAATCTTCAATCGCTAGCAGTGTGACTCTGAAGTGCTGTACTGTATGTTTGTAAGTTTTCTCCTCAACTATCACAACAATGTCAACGAAATGTTTTATACCGTCAAAGGCAACCGCCTCTCTCTGAGAAAAGTGTGTAAAGTGTGTAGTGAGGGGTTTCACAGCCTTAAAACATCTATAATAATTACAAAAAAATTAAGTTGGCTACTTCGCGGATTTCACCTATTACAGGTTATTTTTAGAACGTAACTCCTGCAATAAACGACCACTGTACAACCAACCTGTCAAATCACACTTTTGACCCTTGACTATTAATATTCCTGGGTAGGTGTGGAGGCAAAGTCACTCATGTAGGCAAAAGCAAATAGAAGAACTTTTCTTCATGTTATTTTATATTCCATTTGTTTTTTTCTGCTTCCGTTCTACATAACAGATGTTTAAGCTGTGTGAATTAATTAGAATTAGAATTTTGAAATAAAGCCTATTGATATGACAGCGGCGGTTCTGTTGGCAGTGTACAAAAAATAGCTCCTGGAAGAGTTGTTACTTTTACACCAATTCCATTTCAGAACTGGTGCTTTTTCACTTTCACTTGAGTAAAGACGTTGACCCATTTAGAGTATTTTTTAACACAAGTATCAGAACTTCAACTTGAGTGCAGAATGTCTTATACTATTACCACCTCTGCCTGTGGTTTCAACACCTATGATCTCCATTTGTGTAATTTTATTTGGTTCTCCACCTTCACTTTAACAAGACAGAGCACCCCAAAATTATACAAGTTACTTTCACAGTCAGCAATAGAAAGCTACTGGTCAATTGAGCATGGCGGTTTTTGTTACTACTTTTTATGCATGTGAGGTTTATTTTTTGTGGAGTCTATAAATTATACATAACCTTGATTTGCTAAAGAATATGAACAAAGTCTCTTACGTGTTGTTTCTTTTCTCTCAACAATAAAATACCAGCATAGATAATAAAAAAAATGCTCACATCCAAAAACAACCTGCAACCTGAATATTGATGCTGCTGCTGTAGGCAACATCAAAGAATATCCCCAGACTCTTTGATTCAAACTATCAAAGACTGTGGTTAGTACTAAGTAGTAGTACTGACAGATTATAGCAAAAGGTGGGCTATGAAAACAATACTTTAGAATTTGCTATGAGTAAACTTAACAGCTTGATCTTTGGCTGCCTTTACTTGGTTAGAAAATGCATTTGAAAATAGACAGGGGCAGTAGTAAATATCTGAATAACATTTCAGGACCTACATCACACCCACAACCCACAAGGGCACATTCCTTAAAGAGAAAGGTCGCTCAGGTTATCGCTTCAGCTCAGGTTTTACCTTGTTTTCTTAACCAACCAGGCAGCCACCGGTAAATGTGGATAAACACATTCAGAACAATATACACAGTCAAATCAGTGATCTTCAACGGATCATTCAGTAACGATATCAATTAACACTTTGCTAAATAAACTCTTAAAATTGCTTCTAAGCTGAATGACATTGTTGTACTCTCCACTGAACTTTATGTTTCTAATGAATACAGCAAAGTACAACAGACTTTCACTACAAGCATTTATTTTTAGGCAACAAACCAAATTACTAAAATTAACCCATTAAACCAGTATCTAACAACAAAGTCAAGAGACATTCAGCTTAACAAATATCATTAGTTTCTCTTTATGGTAAGTAACTCTGAAGCTTAAAACGAGGCAGCAAGGCATCTGAACCAAGTTAGGGCCTGAGTTGTAAACAGCAGAACAAACAAAGACAGGGTCTTTGCTGATCATCAACTATAAGTCTGAACTTCATTTAATCTATCATCTTACCCCAGCAAAGATATTTTGTAGCAAATTTCTAAAATTTCTAAAATAACTCTCTTTTTCTAATTACTTTGATGATTCTGATCAATATATTGGACATTAATCTGAAATAATATCCTACATTTGCACAGCCCTTTAAAAAAGGGCCTGAAAAGCTTACTAATAACTTTTCAGAAACAACAAAGGACATACAAAAATATTTGAAAACTTAATGAGTAATACATTTTAATAGACAGTGTTTAAACGACCACCTACAGTATGAATAGAGGATAACTTAGAGAAAAAGGAAGTTGGTCAGTTGTGTTGACAGAAAACTGTGTGATATAGGTGGTCTCTTGCTGGGTATTTCCCACAGAAAACACATAGAGTGTTTTGACTTGGCAGTAGATCAGCTGTATGGTGTGCTGTAGAGAAATCCTAGGGGCTGCACACCCACAGCTGTAATCACTGTGTTTTGTCTGCACTGAAGATTGAAGACTACTGAAAGTGGAGCTGAGCACAGAATGAACTCAAGAACCATGGAACACAAACTCTCTGTCTTTCTCCTTATGACACACACACGCACACGCGCAGGCAACAGCAGAGAACTACTTTCATGTGCTACTTCAAAGCATCAATTAAACAGAAGAAAACCTAGATAATAACCATAAGGTTATCCTCTTCGTAATGAGCCAAAGTATTCGTTGTGACACATCAAAACACCACACCGCTTCTAGCCAGCACATGGAAATGCATTAACACCACAGTGGGGAATAGAATGTGCCGCGGTGCATGCAAATAAGGGAGGAAGTTTTTAAGGACAAATCTTAATATTTGACGAAACCACAATGCGTTGTGACTTCAAAATGTTTTCAGAATGCTGTCTACATCAGAGCAATGAAGTTTACATACACCAGTTCTAGTTCCTACAAACAAAAGTGTCACCCTGTAGACCTACATACAGGCTTTGAAAAGAGTACTAAGGAATGCCTGAGATGCTATTCTCATATATATATTTCTTGAAATAAAGATGGCTTGTGCCTTTTTTTGTTGTTGGTTTATTTATTTTTGCTATTTTGAGCACTACAGCACGTGTCCACTAGTTCCATCCTGTTCAAGAGAAGACTTCAAACCTGGTGAACTGTCTGTTAAAGCAATAAAGTTCACCTGTCTCTTTATACCTTTGGAAGAACTTTTCCTTTGGTGGGGTTGCCCTTCAATTAATTGGGGCTGCAAAGGTCCTTTTAAAGAGGTGCCTAGATGAGTTCACCAAATGGTGGCACAACACTGGTAAAAGACAAACAAACAAACAGCTCAGTGTCTATCAGTGTGTTTGGAGACACCAAGTATCTCCAGAGCTCCTCCTTTCCAAGCTACTGAAAAAAGAGCATGCATGGTTAGCATGTCTACTCTTCCTTTTAGACCCGCTATGTACATCATGTCTTGTATTCAGAGAGAGATGCATGAAGAGGAACGTGCAATACATATCAAGGGTTTGTTTATGTATAAATGGGCTCTTTTATCAGAATGGCTTCCAAAATGGAGCGTGGCTTTCCATGTGTCACCTTGTTTTGCTGTGCGTTATTTGCAACTGCCGCGATTCATTAAACGTGCCTGCGTAAGGCATCTGACTCTGTTCATTCTGCATGAGTTGACCCGGTCACACAAGATTTCCTTCACAATACACACCAGAAGTCTCTCTTTGGAGGAAAGGGTAGCAGCTCGCAGCACTTCAATTCCAGGTCATTAGATCCAGTGTTTGTAAGGCATATCCAGCATATCTTAGTAGTACAATGGCTAGTGCATGCAATAAATTTTCTCAGGTGAAAAAAAAGAGATCATTTGGGTGTATCAGATAATTAACCTATCTTCATAGCAACACTTCTTCAAACTCAGAAGTCTTAATAGCTTGCACAATGCAAGCATTGAGGTCATTGTGTGTAATACTATTGTTGACTTGTATCTGTGTGAAACATGGTGAAGAAAACAGGAGTTTGGCAAAGATGCTCTTAGACATATTTAAAGTACAAGATAGATCAATTTACTATCTGCAAAAGGCTCCACTTACCATATAATATTCAAAAAAAAAAAAAAGACAATTTAGATAGCTGCAAGCTAAACACATGTTTTGCTCATCATAATTTTCTGCCATCACCACAAGAGCAAGTAACATTTAAATTAAAGAGAAGTGAAAAAAAAAACAACTTATCCAGATCAAAGTTTTGGATGCAATTACATTTGTCTGAAATCTAACTAAAACGATGATGGTTTGAGCAATCAGAGTGCAGTTTGCATCATATAACCGCTTTCATTGTGCAGAACTGTATTCTTTTTCTTGATATTAGTTATTATTATCTGTAATACATTTCTATTAATGGAAATGGTGATGACTGTGTAACAGGAAAATTTATGCATAAAAAAAAAATCTGAGTCCAGGTATGAGATGGTGCTACAAGAAACTAGGCCAATATGTGCTGACAGGGAAGCAAGAAATGTTGCCACAAAGCAAAATTTCAATATGCAGACTTGTGGATGCCAGTAGAAGAGTAGATGAACAGCTGCAGGGCTTAGCTGAGCTGACACAACTGCTACTGTAGTTTTCCACACATTCAGTTACAGTTTTTTTGTAACATCCATCTGAAGCAAGTTAACCAGCAGACTGTGATTAGTCAGCTATAACCATATTCATCGGACAATCCTGCACTCGTGCAACTCGTGTGCCCACAACACTTCGTATTTGGTCTTGTTCCAACCCCAATACAGATTCAGGCAAGAATCTACAATTCACCCTAATGACTGACCATTAATGGCATGCTTTCCCCGCCGTCTCTCAGGTTCCAGTAAAAAATGTGTTCAACTGCTGGAAATTGTTGTGTGTGCTGCTGGTTGTTGATGCCCCACGCATCATATTCTTACAGTACCTACTGTTTTTCCTCCCACTCAGACACTGAGGACAAGAGCTTTCCTATTCTGCAGACTCATCAGCTGCCTGTGTTCTCCCTATTAGCATTTTAACTTCCTGAATCTCATGTTACAAATCATCAGTATGATATAGAAACTGACTATAATGACTGCAGTGTCTTATCTAACAGTTTGGGGGGAGGGACAAAAAAAAAACCAAAAAAAAAAAACCAGTGAAATCTTGTGCTCTTTTCTTTGTGTAGTGACACAGGGCTCAGGCTCCGGGCTCCAAATATGTCTTAAGGATAAAATGAACCTATAGTCCATAAATTTAAAATGCTTTTGGGAGTTAGACATATGATTATTCTGACTTGGGAGTGTGCCTCAATGTTTCTTTTAAGAATTGCAGTGATACACAAATCCCTTCAAGTAAAAAACAAAGCAAAAAAAAGACTTTTTTGTCTTTATTGTTACCACCCATATTCCATGGCAGATAACAATCAACCTGTGTGGTCATGTCATTTATGTCAGTGACATTATTTCCACAAGCTCAGTTTAACCAGCTCTTGTCACTTCTCATCAACTATACTTGGGCTGTATCGTGCTCTACCTGTCTGTCCCACTTAGTTAGATTTGCATATGGATTCTTGTATTGTTGCGAGAGATACACCCCAGTGTTCATGTTCATGTTACACTGCCAAACGTATTAATAGGTGATAAAAAAGAAGAAAATAAAGTGTGTGTGTGTGTGTGTGTGTGTGTGTGTGTGTGTGTGTGTGTGTGTGTGTGTGTGTGTGTGTGTAGGCATATGCAAATACACACTGCAGAAAAGAGAATTAATAAAAAATTCTAAATATTCCAAGTACAAATACAAAGTTCTACCAAGCTAAGAAATAGAAAATAGAAAAGTTTCTGTCAACCCGCAATCTACTTTCCTTGGTGCTTCTCATTAAATCTGATGTAATTAATTAATTTCCCTTATGCAGCACTAACCAATAGATATGACCAATAACTTTTCACCTTTAACTGCTCATAGTAAGTGCTTCTTCTATTATCATGTGGCCCATACTTCTACACTTGTGACACTGTTTCACCTCTAATTATATGCTCTCAAAGGAGACTCTTACTATTGACACCAGAGAGGACATCTCTCAATGACACCCTTCACTCTGTTGAGGCTACATGGATTTAATGGTAAACTTAACCTTATATCTACTACATAAGTAATGCATAACAGCAAAGGAAATGCATGTAGCACATTAGATGCTAACTTTATGGTGATAACTGTCTAGACCAGTGTTTTCCAACCTTTTGGTGCCATGGCACACCACCAAACAAAAATGTCACAAAAGGCATATTGATCATTTTTCCCCGTGCACCAGACATAGCGGAATTGGTTGAGTTTGTCCCCAGTATACCTTTTTTTGCTTTCTTCTGATCACTACTCATGCTAGGACCTTCATCTGGGTCGAAATTTTCAGCAGGACCAAGATGAAAGCCCTAACTTTTTCTTTTCAAATATTTATCAATTTATGCGCTGTGTTGTCTCACTCACGGCATGACTATTATGTAATTTCTCCTTCATCTTCTTCTGTTTCACTGGCAGTTGTCAACACATTTAATTAGAGCAGGTAGTTGTACTGCCCTCTAGTGGAAGAGAATGTAATTGTTCTGCCCATTACTCATGCAGGTCGCTTAGAGCAGCGGTCCCCAACCCCCGGCCCATGGACCGGTCGTTTGGTACTGGGCCACAAGAGTTGAGGCTCAGGCGTCAAATTTATGCTTTTTTATCGTTTTTGTTTTCATTTTTTTTTTTTCGTTTTTATCGTTAATTCAGTTTCCCTGGGTCTTTTCCCGTGTGTTATGAATAAAACTTTGGTTTTTTTGTACTGGTACTGGTTTTATTTTGTCATATTTATCCACGACACCTTAAAGGCCAGTCCGTGAAAATATTGTCGGACATAAACTGATCTGTGGTGCAAAAAGGTTGGGGACTGCTAGCTTAGATTACTAATCAGGTGGAACCAGATAATCTTCCACAGCACACCTGATCATTTTTCACGGCACACCTATGTGCCACAGCACAGTGGTTGGGAAACACTGCACTAGACTACCTTACTATGCTTATTAGAACTTTTTTCAAATTATTCTTTCAGATAAGAAGCCCTATTTATTTCGGGTAAATTTCTGATAATTACTGGAGTGAACTTGTTCTTCCAAATCATATTTGATGAAATAAAGCCAAACAAATTATAAACTGACAGAAATGATAATTGATGAGGTTAAGACTGTATAGTCAATATTTAAACATGTTACTGCAGAACGTAATCGAAGTGATTCTTATAATGCATAAACAGGTGATGGTATGTCTATGCACTGTAGTGGATAATTGAAAGCCTGATACTGTAGGTTAAATGCATTGTGCATGTGACCTCTATGATGATTATGCTGAAGCAATGAAAGCACCAAAGATGTGAATGCCGAATAATGAACTGAATTCAAAACTGGATAGTCTAGTTATTCTGCATAATTTTCTGTGGACAAACTTGTGATTGTGTATGCACAGACACAGATAAATGATTAATGACTACTAATATATTGATTATTTGGACTGGAAATTACCCAGAGGACTACAGATGGAATGCACTGGTAATAAACTGTCCTGTGTATCGTTATTGTTAAACAATAAACAAAATTAAGAAATTATCACCCCATCATTATCACTTAGGTCTCAAACTACTAGTATCAAGTGGAAAGGATTAACACATACTGTCCAGTATATAGTGTAAAATGAAAAAGAACATGCAAATCCTCTTGTGGTGTCTGTAGTATGTTTTTAACAAAAACTTCAAATTTTTTAATGACTTCGTGTCCTACCTCTGGTGTGGCTCAGGACCCTCCGGCGGCCTGTTGACGAGCTGTGCATGACATGCTGGTAGTGAGACATGTCTGTTGGCGTGTTGGGAACACGGAAACTGTCCTGGAATCTCTGCATCAAATCCTCGACTGACTCGGTGTTTGGGTCAATGGCTATGAAAAAGAGATGCAAAGTGAAAATGGCAGCCATGTCAAAAGGCTTTAAAGTAACACTGTGACAAATGCTCAAGATATTCTAAAGAGATATGCACAGATACAAAGAAGCAAAACAAATGTAGCTTGCATTCTTTTTTGTTTTTTAGGAAAGATGGGGGATTAATGTCTGATATACATGTAACACTAGGTTGTATGCCTGTGTTGACACTGTATCAAGAAAAGAAAAGAAAAGACATCTAGTCAGTTTTAGTTTTTTAGGG
>NW_024582433.1:2188957-2303957 GCF_018398535.1 Haplochromis burtoni
TATATGAATAATAGATAGATTATATATTATAATTTATATGTATGTATACAAAGTGTGCTTGTGTGTTACACAATGCTTTTGACACATCTTAGGCCTTCAATATATGCAACCTCTAATGATTTCACTGTCTGTAGGCATTAACAGTGGCTGTAGAAAAGAAATCCTTCAAGGAAAACTGTGAAAACAGCTCTGTCCCCAAACTTACAGTACAGCCAACTCCAAATGATGTGGCCATTCATCACCCCAACTACCAGTACCCCCACCTATCATCATCATCTTTTGATCTGTCAGTCTGGCTCTGAGGTGCGCTCTGTCCATGAATAATGGTGATGTGGTGCTCCCAGTCGATGCTCATCATACATGCCAATGAGGAGGCAAAAGCAGAGGAAGAGGGAGATGAAGAAGATGGAGGTTAAAGTGAGGAGGCAGAAGTATTTACACTGATTTTGATTTTAAATGCAACCAGTAGCAGAGGCAATGCAGGTTGCTAGAGAACAAAATACTATCTTTGAGTCATATGTATTTGTTTCAAAACATTTGTGGTTAAACTAAGCTGAATATAACTACGCTTTCTAGAAACCACCACATCCCCAAATGTGTCTTATGTGTCCTATCTTCAAGCCACCAAGCAGATACACTCCCTTGATAAATTACACACAAAGGATTATGTTCATAATGTCCATTTGTTTCAGACACAGCTTTATTCTAGATATCTGAAATACTATTTGGTGTTTCACATAAAAAAATAACACCATGCAGCATCACCCCTCTATTAGCTTTGCATATATATTTGTAACTTTATTACTTTGTCTGACACAGTAAACAGCAATAATGAAGTGCACTGGACACAATATCTTTAAGCTCCTTGGCCAGGGTGTTACTTTATTGAGTAATCCAGTGGCTCCCAGTCGATGTGCATCATACATGCCAATGAGAGGGCAAAAACAGAAGAGGGAAATGAAGAAAACGGAGGTTAAAGTGGCAAGTTATTTAAGTATTTACACAGATTTTGATTTAAAAAACAGATTTTGGTTGTAGTTTTGGTTTTAAATGGAACCAGGAACAGAATAATATGTCTTTGAGTCATAAGTATTTATCTCTAAACATGTGTGATTAAACTAAGTTGAATATACTATTATTATTTCACATCAAAATACAACCTGATGCAATAGATAAGAGGAAGAGATAGAGGCATACATGCATTTTGGTTTATGCCCATGCATTTAAATTTAGGTGTTCTTTTTAAATTTCCAGACACCATTCATCCCCAAACAGATCCTTATTTGTGCTCTAGGTTCATGCCAAAAAGCAGATGCAAAGAATTATGTTCATAACATCCAGCTTGTAACAGACAAGCCTTTTTTAAAATGTTTGAATAATTATTTGGTCCTTCATATTAAAACAAAACAATACCATGCAGTATTAGCCTGTGCTAGATAATTCCTACTTTTGTGTAACTTTCTTCTGACACAGTAAACAGCAATAATGAAGCACACTGGCCACCGTGTGTTTAAGCTCTTCTGTCTGGTTGTTAGCCTATTTAGTGATCCAATACTTATAAACATGTAATGACAAAAGCAATGTCAATTATGCAGCAGTATCAGTTGCTACATAACTGATATTAAACATTAATATCAATTATGGAACAAATGTACTTTTAACCTAAAATTAAAAGAGAACCAAACATGATGCTGTTGTTCATTGTTTACACACAGCTGTGTGACAAATTAAAGGAAAATGGGGTACTGGTTGCGGGAACTGCTGTCCCATAAATCAGTTCCTAATCTATCACATTTGAGCTGAGCTCTAGTGTCCCATAGATAAGACATCATCTTTCTGGAAGAGACAGCTCTGGTTAGATGTTCCAAAACACAATTTTTAATCATAAAAGCATAAATAAAGCAAACGAATTAAGTAACAATATACAAATGGTTGACCCAAACCACGTCTAGCTATAGTAGTCAAGATACAGCATTGTGTACAGATGAGATCCCAGATGCCCAGAAGGCAGCCAACATGCAGTTGACCTAAAGGTAGCCTAAGGGGGTAAAAAAAAAAAGAACTGCAACTTCAGTGTAAGTCTTAGGAAAATGGCAATAGTGTATTCATTTGTTAAGAAGAAATATGCACTGATAATCAGTGCAAGAAAAAGAAAGGTTTTGTTCTGTATATCCGGTTCTTTCAAGTCCACCACTATACTGGACCCCAAAGGTTAAAGAGACCAGATGCATAATAGCCTTAGTGAGCTCCATTAGCTGTGGCATTCATGCTAGTGTTTGGTCCTCATAGTCAGCAAACAAACAACAAGGGCGGGGAATCTGTTATATAGGCTTTGATCTGTCATGACTGAGGAGAAGTTGTGATACCATGTTTAAGGTTAACTGCTTGCATGCATATTTCATGGTTTAAAAGTCTTTATCTGTTTCTTTTTTAGATCCCAAGGGAGAATAAATGTTAGAGAATAAAGAATAAATGCTAGGTCAAACAGAAGTGCTTAGAGCCACAGTCTCCTTGAAATAAATTTAATTTGTCTCGAAAGGTTGTCAAGAAACTTTCTCCTACATTTTCCCCTCGAAGAAACATACAAAATCTTAAAATAACAATTAAAAAAAATGTAATTATGAATTTATGGATGTATACTTCAGTATTGTATACAACAGGAATGACAAAAATATGTTTGCCTGTACTTTTTTTCTGTTGTCTTTCTCCAGTACAATCTCTTCCTATTTTTTGGGTCGCTCTTCATTTCTCATTTCTGTCAGAGAAAACTATCAAGATATTTTATTCTGACATTTGTTTCTCCCTAGACCCCAAGTCCACCGGCTTCTCATTTTGAGTTCAATGTCAGCTAAAGCTCTGTTGCCTCAATTTTCTCCTTTTCATCTCCCTTATCTGCAGTCACTCCCTTATCAGTGCTGAGTATGTGTTAACAGTGTCTCATAAGCAGCGGATGTCAACAGCATGCTGCCTCAGTCAACTTATTCCTGGTGGTCTCATGATGCCCACTACAAGGCAATAACAATTCTCAATTTTCTGTTATTGTTCAGAAGCACAATTCTGCTTGTTTATGGTTTATGCAGGCTTTTGCAAAAGTGTGTATTAGCTGGCATGCAATTGCTTTTGTATATAAATATTTACAGATAGCTTAACTTCTACCCACTTTTGCTTCCAACTTCCTCTTTATGGAGGAAGTAGTTGCATGGAAAGCAGAGCGGTTTGCACAGAGTGATCTCCAAACCCAGCTTTCACATTTAGACTGGACTTCATATTGATATAATGATAGTGAAAATGCTATCACACCAACTATTTTCATTACAGTCACAAAGTAGGCTAATTCAAAACTTGTTAATAAATTACCTTACATACTAGCTAAATGTTAATATCTCAAAGACAAAATCTGTCCTTTTAAACTGCCATGACCATGGAAACTATCTGAGAGGAAAGTGTCTGAAGTGTCCACTCCAAACATACTGCAATCTGCCTGTTTCTCCTCCTCCATCTTTTGCAACTCACATTGTCTGGCTTCCCCTGGGAGCTCATTGTTGAGCAATCCACTAAAATAGGATCGAGGAAGGTAAAATATGCTGCAATTTGCTTTCTGATGGACATGTACTTGGTGTTCTCATTAGGTTGCAGTAAGGTGACAGGAAAGCATCACTACTCAGGCAAAAAAAAAAAGCGCTAGCATTTGCAAACTATTCAGTGCCAACAGTGTTCATCAACAAATAAGTAAAATCAGTAAAAATAATTAACAAGATTTACTCAGATTGCTTTTTCTTTTGTTGATGGCATTTGGTGTGCTTTTCCAAACCTATTTTTGTAGAAACAAAATTCAACTAGAGTGTTAGATTTGATCTAAATTATTCCATTTTAACATTGACAAATTTGTCAGTAATTACAAAAGAAAGCTAGCAACACGAATTGTTAACTTAGGACAAGACGTTTGATTATTTTATCAAAATATTAAGTAAGGTGAAAATATTTTGAAAATAGTAGAACAAAATAATGGTGGTTGATGTTGTCACAATCACCAGGGCAAATTGCATAAACTAATGTATCATGACATTTTTTTTCCACAGCAAAACTTGATGGTAAATCACTAATTTGCAGAAGCAGAGGTTTCTAAAATTGTACCGCTGGGTAAAAATCTGATACAACCATGCCTGTACCTTGACAGAAAATGAAATCCAGCACCAGGAAGAGAAACATTTGTTCTGTCAGCAAAAAGTGCATTGAAGGATCAGCTCCTCCAACAAGCTAAATGAACAATGACTAGGCCATCTTCCACTAAATTGCTGATACAGCCCATGGGAATTACTGTTTGTGAGAAACTGAAACCTTTAACTATGACTCTTTGTCTATAAATAGTGCTTGACCCTATTTCTCTTAGGCTCAAAAGACATTTCCTCTCTGCGGAAAGTCAGTGAAACACAAGGCAACATTTTCAGGCTTCTCATCCATGTCCCATGCCCTGAGGCAGGTGGTGATAAAGCATGTATTGGAGCTTAGGAGATGGCTTGGGCTCTGTTTCTATACATGCACACTAAATTGTATCTTAGCAGGTGACAATAGGTTGCTTGTCCTATTATACCCCATTTCAATCCAAACTGCTTGTTATAAAGGTCATTTATAACAAGCAGTTTAGGCTGACTTGTCCAACATGAGTTTTCATGAACTGAAATCTGGTAGGGCCTCAGCATCCACATGACAGAAAACATAACAAACAAATAAAAAAATAACAGCAACAACAAAAACAAAAATCATGGATAGACCAAAACAATTGTTGTGGTATCTACTTTCAATTCAAGCCTACCTCTTTCACATACATGTTTTAACATCTAGAGTAAGTTATGTATCTTTCCTATTCTTAGCCATCCTGCCTAGAAGCCAAACAGCATTCATATTCACGGAGGCATGCAGTCACAAGGGAAATGACGGGAATATTTGTGTAGATCTTTAGACCCTACAAACCCCTGCCGCTTTAATTTGGAGAAAGTCTGCAGGAAGAAAAGAAGCTGAGAGCCCAAGAAATTAAATTCCTGCAGATTTCAATTTTTTTATTATGTTTCAGTCTCTTACTCACTTCCTCACATATTTTCTGTGCTTTTACCTCTGACATGCAGACGCACATGCAGACACATGCACTTCCTCTAGTCACATCTCTATTCCCCTGGCTTTCTCTCGTCTTTCACAGCTTGGGGAGCAAATGGGTACAGAGAAGATCAATGGGGGTGAGTGGGATGGTTGTGTGGGGTTGTGGGTAGGGGTTGGATAGGGTAGGGAGTTCACACTAGCTCTGATTCCCACTGTGATTTAATACATTTGTCATTGTTTCAATATGAACAGTCCAGTGTAGCTGTCTGGGAAAGCCTTCACAGCAGTGCTTCTGGAAGTCTGACATGTACATGAGAGAGAGTAAAAGGTTAGACAGAAACAAAGGGAAAGACAAAAGTGTCAGAGAAGACAAGGGATCCAGACATGAATGAAGAATAGCTAAAAGGGAGCCTGAGAAGGGCAGAATAGATATGGGTAGACAATGGTCGCCACTGGTGTTAAAGAAAAAAGAAATGAAGTGATGACTAGAATGAGATGCAGATAAGAGACTCAGTAGGAAGAGCACAGTGGGGTGGAAAAGGGAAGGGATGATAATGATAAGCAAAATATTCAGAGACAAAGACAAATTCAAAAACACAGGGGAATAGCACAAAAAGGGTGAAATCTTCCTAGTTAAACAATGCTGAAACATTGATTTAAACTGTACATTGACGAGAATTAGAAGCCCTTACATCTACTGGGCAGTAAGATGTAATAATTATATAAAAATGCCTCAGTTTGTGAGATGAATATGCTTCAGAGGAACAAAATCCATGTTTGACTTTGACGTTAAGACAATACAAAATGAAAATGTTGTATGTTCAAAGAACATTTGAACATTCTCAACTACTTGAAAACATCTAATGTCCCATCGTTAGACACTTTCCCTTTCTGGTCTTTCCTTCTACTTGCATATTTTAAGGCCTGTGTTGCTTGCAGAGGCAAGAATAAAGTTCTATCTATAGCTTGGTTTTTGCCACGGGCCAGAATAAAATATGAATGTGTCTCCCCGTGCTGCGCCAGCTGAACATTGCAGACCACGCTCTGACCTCCAACTGCTCCAGACAGGCTGAACCTCCTGACTGGTAATCACAAATAAGTCTACGTCCCGACATTGAGGAACAAAACCTGGCTTACAATAATATTTTAGATGTCCTTATCCATTATGACACAAGACTGGAAAAAATGTTTGGATAAAGTATTCTGTGAGTAAATGTTTAATAAGTAACAATGCTACAGTCGCATGCAGCCTATTCCCAACAGGAAACACCAACTGAAAAGTATTTTTTGTGCTCAAGAAAAGCACAGGGCAGACTGAGAGCTGGAAATGATAAGCAAGATAAGACTTAAAGAAATAAATGGTAAATGGCCTGTATTTGTATAGCGCTTTACTTGGTCCTTAAGGACCCCAAAGCACTTTACACTATACACAATCATCCAACCATTCACAAACTGGTGATGGCAAGCTACATTGTAGCCACAGCCACCCTGGGGCGCACTGACAGAGGCGAGGCTGCCGGACACTGGCGCCACCGGGCCCTCTGACCACCACCAGTAGACAACGGGTGAAGTGTCTTGCCCAAGGACACAACGACCGAGACTGTCGGAGCCGGGCTCGAACCGGCAACCTTCTGATTACAAGATGAACGCCCAACTCTTGAGCCATGATCGCCCCAAATAATGCTTTTGATTTAAGTAACTTTAAAAAGTCCTGGATTAGTTAAGTTCTTCTTTTCTGTATACACTCTAACCTCTCTCAAAATGTACCTCTATAATGCTTTCTGAACACTTCTAAGTCCAAGTTTTTTAAGTGATATAACCTTGGGAGGGGTTTCTCATAACTACATTTAGCGTTTGGATGTTCTCACAGTACACCTTTAGTGGTTGTATTGTGAGAATATCTTAAAGAGACTTTCATGATTTTCCCAGCATAGTGGGGGCAGCATGGTGGCAAGGTGGTTAGCACTGTTGCCTCGCATGTCTCGAGTCCAAAGGCATGCAGCTAGTTGGGATAGGTTAATTGGAAACTGTAAATTGCCCGTGGGTGTGAATATGAGTGTGAATGGTTGTCTGTGTCTGACTTGTCCAGGGTGTACCCTCTAAGCCTTGCGGCAGTCGCGGCAGATGGCTGCCCTCCCTGAGCCCGGTTCTGCCAGATTTTTCTTCCTGTTAAAAGGGAGTTTTCCCTTCCCACTGTTGCCAAAGTGCTTGTCATAGGGGGGTTGTCTGATTGTTGGGGTTTCTTTTTATTATTGTGAAGTCTTTACCTTGCAATATTAAGCGTTTTGAGGTGACTGTTGTTGTGATTTGAGGCTATATAAATAAAACTGATTTGAATTTAACTGGATTGAATAGCAACTCTTACCTTACCAGTAACTTTAAAAATTGTCAGAGGACCTCTGAGCAAGGAAAGGACTGACGTCAGTGAGTGAGTGTTGTTAGGTATGACCCATTGTTTCAAAATGTGTTTGTTTAAAACAAAAGAAAGAAAGAAATAAAAACACTCTTTCTTATGTCGTAGGAAAATGGATATGGTTTGTGAAACAGATAGGCCTAAACTTTGTATTTATTCTCTGTTAATAAAGTAAGTAATTATGAATCCTACTTTTTGTATGTCTACAAAAGGTTTTTACACTGTTCTAATTGTGTTTTGGGATAACATTTAATGGCTAACATGGGACCACCTGTTAGAGGTCATGGAGCATGCAAGTGACATTGTGACTACTGTTATTGTTGTGGAAGGCATTAGGCTGATAGCCAGTCTAATATTAACGTAAAAGTCCATAATTTGATTGTGTGTGTAGAGCCCTGTTGTTTCTGGCTTTTGGAGACTGAAGAGATCGTTTTGTGTGTGCATTATGAATCCAACATAGTGAAATTTACTTGTGTTGTAACTTTAAATAGAATATAGAGACAAACTGTTCCAGGGTTAACCCCACTTTCTGTGTAGATCTCTTGTGTTATTTTTCATATTTAGAACATCCTTATAGTAAACATAATGGTTATAATATAATCACAAAACCATTAACTCTGGATATGTTCAATTGCCATACTATTATTCTTTTTTTATGATTATTAATGACACACAGTGATTGCACAGTCAGGCAGTGATGGGGTGTCTCCATGGTAAAATGATGTTTAACTTTTGACAGTTTCCAAAGACAATGAATATTAGCAATTATTTCCAGATCTTGCCTGAGAGTTGCTAAGAAATTTCCAGCACATGTAGGAGCGGAAATGAAGCAGAAAAAACATTATGCAGATATAATTATGATAGGGTGCCAATTTATCACACACTCAGATAATTTATCACACCCAGAAACAATTCAGTTAATTTAATATGCTGCAAGTAATAGTATTCCACAAAGTGCATATTGACCAAAGGCAGGCTGAGGAGAACAGCTGCAGTTCTGGATTTGTCTCCAATAAGCTAAAATGGAGTACCTGTTTATTTACCATTTTAAAAAGAGGTACATACAGAAGATTTAAGGTTATTTTAAGGTTATATACTAAAACTTTCACAACTTGATCTTTCACACCGAAATAAACTTCTTAAATAATTAGTGTTTATTGTTTTGCAGATCTGAATTCCATTTCAGAAATGTATTCTTAAAAATGCATTTTAGAAATGTATTTCTGACCTACGTTGTAATTTCAAATATTATATGGATTATTTAAGATTAGGATTTTAGTGTCTGTTGTGCTATTTTTACATTTATTTTCCTACTTTTTTTTTTTTTTTTCCTATTTCCTTACTTATAATTTTAATGGACAGACTGTTGGGAATCATGGCAGCACAGAAACATATTGATGGCTGTGGGTGACCAGCCTTAACCACATTTCAAAAGAGTCTCATAAAGATGGCTCACGAGATGGCATGTGATCGACCACCATGTATTGATTTAGTGCTTACAAACTCATTTCTGCAGGCATTTTTTTTTGTCTGGCCCTGACAAAGGCTTCATGTTGGATCAGATTACTAAGGCTTCATTTCTCAATGAGTTGCTATACACGGATTTACTGGTTTCTAGTTCCTTATTATTTCTTTGCTGCTCAAAATGATCTCATCAGCTGCTGCACTGTGCATGGGGGGATTTGCTCATCTTGTGCTCCTCTGAAACTTCCTTACTAAACAATGCACCAGAAATTGTAGGAGACTGATGAATCTGACACAGGCCTTTTTCACACTGGAGTGGGCAAGAATGACTAGAAGTTTTTTAATCTAGCCTAGAGCTCAAAAATCTCATTTCAGTACACATTTATTGGATTTTTTGACTTACAAAATCTTAGTCTTTGAACATGTGCATCCTTAATCTTCATCATGGGATGTTTTTGTAGACTTGTGCATGCTATAGTGTGCTTTATATTGTATGTGTTTGTTGAAATACGTCACATTCATCTTACTGTGATAAATTCACATCATTAACAACACACAGCTTTACTGCTTTCTGTGGATGGGGGATAGGAAGAATGTGAAGTCTTGTCATGATTCCCATCTATTTATCACGAGGAAGGAGAGCGAGCTTGAATCAGTATTAATCAAAACATTACCCCAAGGTAGCTTGACTGTGCCAAGCTGGCATCCATTTCCCATTAATGATGTCACATTAGTGATCTGAAGCCCGACACTAGATTATTACTCTGAGTTCAATTAAGGCTCAGTAAACACTTAATAACTTTGGCAGTGAATATGGAGTTGTTGATGACAATAATAACAATACTTCCTTTTTTCCCTTTTGGTTTCAAGTGGGTGAGTGCAGCCCCAATAATGAAGGACTTTAAGAATGCACAGTTAAGACTATATGTGAAATAAATGTCAAACAAAGTTTTTGCCAGACTTTACCTAGTTATTACTGCAATAAATAACAAAGAGCCACATGCCTATATGACTCAACGCTGCTTTCCTTGAGGACACTGAGAAGTCTTGGATACAGTAATTACTGTTTTGTGGTTTCGTTGTAATATTTAGAAACAGTTATATATTTTGCTAGATGTTTTCTGGTCCTGTGTTCTTGCTATAAAAAAAAAAAATGGGGAAAGAAACATTAACTTACAGATCCATTATTCTTGGAAAAAATGTGCTTTTACTCAGATTGGGGGTAGCTGCTCCATAGGGGGCAGGGAACTTAAAAATCTACTGTAGCAGCAGGATCTTCTGTCTAAATGCATTCTCCTCTTTTGTCTATTTTAAGCAAAACTTAGCCACATATCTGAAGATGTAAAATCTAAGTATCATCCCGATGATTCTCAGTGGGTTACATGTGCTGTCCAATGCTTCATCAGTGTTTACAACTGAAATAAATACAAAGTAACTCCATTCAGCAGTTTTTGCAAGCAACATAACTTCACTAAAAGGAATAAAAGGCCCAACAGGAAGTAATATGGACTATTAAAACATAATAGAATCTTCAATTTGCGTTTAATGTTTCTTTTTGCTAATGAGATCCCATTACTAGTGAGTGAGAACTGATATAAAGCTATAATCTTAACATCTGACTAGCAGCATTGTACTTGCCTTAAAATTAAGCCTCAGCTATTTTAAGACCATTTTTTTTATTATATCAGAAATTATGTTCTGCTTTTTATCCACCAAGGAGGCAAAACCATAAAAGCATAGTGAAGTTCTTTGTGACAGTTTTGTTTGCCTGTTTGTGTGGTGTCTCAGTGTCAGATTAAACAAAACTAAAAAATATGAAAGAAAATGAATAAAGAAAACTTCCACGCCTAATTTAATAAAAATGGTGGAGGATGAGCAAAAGAAGAAATCAATACATTGTTTTGAATCTGGATACTCATGTTTAGTATATTACCATTATGCATGCCCATCCAGTGTGCCAAATGTAATCATTTTAATCCACATAATGCATTTTGCCAATCACAAATGTGTTAATGTAGAATTTGTAGCAGTGATATGCGTCATGAGAACACATTTTTATCTCCAATACAAAATTCTCCTGTGGTGTCTAAGACATCTTAAAACATTTTCATGGTTTTGTTTAAGGACTCGTGCCATGCTAGGGAAATATTGGGGTCTGACTTAAAGCACAGAAAATATAGAGCTACTTAAAACACAGGTTTGTTTGAAACTGCTATACTTTATGACTATAAATCCCCGTCCTCTTTTTGTAGATATCCTTTCCAAAAATGTAAGGTGAACAACGATAACAAAAAATATTATTTACTCTAAACTTTAGTTACCTTCTCGCCATAGACATTGATACAAGCTTTTCTATAAAAAACATACGTTTGTTTTGTTCTTTTAGTTATTGCATTCAGTCAGAGAATAATGTGACCTTGAAAGTTACTTTCAAAATAAGTGCGATACATTACTACCGAGCCTGTTACTGCACTGTTCATGGATGAACCAGTGAGGTGAATGCATTCTGCTGCTTACCTCTGCTCCAGAGTGTGTGTTAGATAAGACTAACAAGAGTCATTTTAAATGGAAATTGGATGGATTTGCTTGTTATTAATGTGAAGACCAGTGGCCCCATCCCAGATGCCCTCAGGACTGTGTTGGCAGAGCAGCGGTGTGAGTCCTAGGCCAGTCACTGAATATCTGAAGTAGTTAGTCACTCCTTGGACTTCTAATGCATTTGGTTTTGGGGAAATTATATTCTGAGAATAAAGCTTTTGTGTTTTTAATCTTGTATGTTTGCATATAGACACATTAAAGGTTAATGCATGCGTCAACAAACTAGTTGGGCCATTGAAGAAAATGAAAACATGCAAGGGCTAGGTTAATAAGTACATGGCAAATTCTGTGAAAACAAGTATTAGACTAAATTTTAATTAATCTATTAAATTAGACACATAGTGCAGCCAAAACCCAATAAACAATGCCAGCCACAAAGAACTTCACTATGCTTTTATGGTTGACAGTAATGAACCACAGTACAATCACATAACCCTTTGTCCTCTAGACAGACATATTGAGCCTGTAGGCTTGGGCCATTTTATCCCACTGGGAGGTAGTTGTTGACCATCCAAAACAAAGCATTAGTCACATTAGCAATTTATCACCGTCCACCATTAGCTCATTTTCCTGTCAGTCTCTCTACTAAATACAAAGAACAGTGCACTTCAAGTCAGTTGTTTCTGAGAGAGTATCTCCATTTAAATCTAAGACTATGGAAGATTTCGAATAAGTTTAATTTTATTCTTCAAATCTTAACCAAGTCAGTATGCATCACCCATTAAATCATGGCCAACAAAAAATAAATCATAAATAATTGTTGCATCACTACAAAGTCAAATTTGTTTTATTTGTATTAGTGAGGCTGTGTATTTAGACAGCAAATCTGATTTAAGTTTGATTTATGAATTTCATCTGTTTACATTGCCACATAAAATGCAGTAAAATAAAAATATCGAGAATAAAGAACACAAAAACAACACTTTTAACCTACTGTCATTCATAATTTATTTTAACAATTTAATATTACTGAAAGACTGCATTCATAAATTACAACTTTGATAATTTTTTTGATAACAACAAATTTACAAAAGAAACACCTGCTTGGTATGGGTGTTTTTGGATAAGGGCTGCTTTATTTGAGACAACATATATGAGATCTAAAAGAGACTGAGAGGAGAGGATGAATTGCTGGCCCAGTACACTAAAAATGTCAAGGATAAATAAATAGAGGTAGATCTTAACTTTAAATTGGTCACTTTTATGGATGAATCATGTCTTTAAATTTCTGTAGCTGAAAGATTAATAGCTTGTTAATCTGTCTCTATAGTTAATCTAAGGAATTCAAAGAACTGGAGATTAAATTGATGTAAATGTGAATATGGACATTTGTGTGTGAAAGTACTATATCCTAGAGTTTTGCAATTACAGTGAGTTCAGGTCAGTGTTTTGTTCAAAACTCTAGACATAATGATATTTTATCATCTTATTAATTTTTCCTCTATAAAAAATGCTGAAACTGCATCAAACAACAGGTTTTCCACAGATTTCCCTTCTATAAATGTTTTTCAAACATAGACCAGTACTTAAATAGGATGATTTAAACTCAGAAAATTAAAATATCCATCAACTTCATAATTCTGAGCATTTTTAGCATGTTAATTGATTTAAATTTGTGATACAGAACAAATAACCAAGGAAACCTACAATTAGTTACTGCCGTCCAACAGAGAAGGTTTGTGAGGGTACTGTAAACAAATACTTTATGCATAGCTTGAAATAACGATGTTTGCAGTGGAGTTTTAAATTTTATTGGCTAAAAAAAGTTTTATCATTACTTTATACGAAACATATTTATCTTGCTCAAAGTGGAGACCCATGACTCTTTTTACCAGGGATTAAAAAGCCACCCACTGACACAAGTCAGCATTTAATTGACGTGACAAGTGGCCTCTGTCGCTTGACCTTCACAAATGATGTTAAATGACAGTACATTAGATTTGAACTTGATACATATAGTAGGTGAATGGACAGACATGACAGCCAAGAAGCAGCAATGTATGTTTGAGACTGTGGCTTCCTTATTTTAGTAGGAAACAGTAGGACCAACTTAAAGATAGTATCGTTGCAAATGTTAGATGATGGCAGGAATCATACAAAACTACTTATTTTTCTGAAAAAATATAAGCAGTACATGCTGTGCAATCAACAACATGGGTGGGCTGGCCTTAGCCAAGTGAAATGTCCACGCTGAGTAATCTAAGCACCTGGCACAGAGACACTCCATGGATGTACAAAACATGCTCATAAAAGCAGCACAGCTACCACTGAGCACGACACATTTCCTATGACACCTGCCATTTCTTTTTTTTAGTATGTTGCTCACAGCTGCATGATAGGAACAAAACCAACATCATGCAGTTAATATGACAGGGATCCCATAAATCTTAATTTCATGCGTGCAGTGTTCATATTTCCATAATTCTAATTTCATTTTCAAGGAGAATGTCTTTCAGACAACCAACCTACCTCGTTTGTCAAAATTATGCTTAATATCGTCTTCTTTGCACATCATATCTGGATGTCCTTGGATGCCAACTCCATAGTCATCTAGGACCTTCCCATCACTAAGCTTGTTGTGGATCTGGTTGGGTGTGGAGTTAAGTGAGTGCCCGCCTGCGTCCACCTCGTCATCACAGTCGTAATCGTCAAGAATTGGAGTCTCACGAATAGGCATTCCAATGACAGAGCTGCCATGCTGATGTGTGCTTCGAGAACCCCGATAACTGTCACGGCCCTGCGGTCCGAGCAGAACGGAGGGAATGTAGTGGATCTCATGTGTGGCCTCGGTACTTGCACTCTTTTGGGGGATACGGCGACGCTTGCACCATCGATGGCGGGTATACAGCACAAGGGTGAAAAGGAGGATTAGGAGGAGGAGTGCAATGAGGCCTCCCTGGATAAAAGTAAAACAAAGGAGAAAAAGACTGAATATCAGGAAGGCACACAACGACAACTCTTAATGAGAGCAAATTCAGAGAACTTAAGATATTTTACTGGTAACCAGCTTTAATTTTACAAACTGCAAAATAAAGAGAGGGCTTTGCATCTTATAATAACAATTATAATCACCGCCTCAGTGCCAGTTATATTAGGCTGAATGCCAATTAGCACAATTTGCCAGCTAATAAAGGAGGTCTGGCAATCAACACTTTGACATGAGAGTTCTCAAAGCAACATGAGGCTAACAGAGTTCTGAGAAAGTCTATTTGTACCAGTCTTTAAAAATAACAATAATCTCACACTGTGGAGAAAAGGGTATTGCAAGTTTGATCTAATCAACAAGCATGTCACATTTTCACAAATTTAATGTATGTATACTCAATTTGTTAATATGAATGGTAACTAGGCTTCTATGTTCTATCTCCAGTCTCTATGAGACAACACAAGCTGATGAGGGGCGAAAGTATTTTATACATGAAAGAGGAAGAAAACAGAGCATAGCCCTATAGCAATGAAGACATCAGCAAGCCATTAGAAGATAGGAAGGCTACAGATACATGTAACACACTGTATTCGGCACATGGAATACAGTGAACTGAACTGAACATGTACAGCAGATATAAAACACAATAAAAATAAATAATACTAAAAACTACCACAAACCAAACTCTGCAGTTCTCAGGAATCATTTTACATCATGAGTTGCAAATCAAATCAATAAAGTGAATAAATGATTTGCATTATACTATGTACATGCCACTGCTGTTTCCATTCCTTATTTGAAGTCTCACTAACAACTACAGACAGAGGTTCAGCATAAATAATTTTCTTTGTAGCAATGTTGCATCTCAACCCCCCTCGGAATGAGCACACATACCAATACACAAAGGTTATTAGCCCGTTTTGCCCTCTCTTTCTTCCCTAAGCCCTTACTATACCCCTGTAAATTCACCAAGGAGCATCACATTTCTCCAAGGTTCATTCAATATCTGACCACAGAAACATCAAACACCGCGCCATACGCAGTTGTTGGATGATAACATAAATCCATATGCACAGACAGAATGGTTGGAAGTACCGGAGGGCATGACTTATTCTTTGATTTTTCACACTGGCCCCCAATAGGTGAGACGTAATATTGAATTCTGCAAGACATAGTTACCTAAGGGTGATAAATTTATAATGTCAGACAGAAAACACAGCGTCAGCACTTTTCCAAGTACATAAATAACAGTGCGGCTATATTTACAAAATTATACGGGCACATGCACATATACATGCACAAATAGGAACACAGAAAATCATATGCACACACACACACACACACACACACACACACACACACACACACACACACACACACACACCACAACAGAGTAATAAATAAAAACCACAAGGGTTCATTCATCACAACATTTAAAATTCCATCTTCATGACTGAAAACAAACCCCTTTCAAATTAGAACTCATGCACTGCCGAGTGTCCATAAATCAAATATGCTGAGGGGTGAGGCAGCAGAGAGGACTAGTATCATACACATGCTTATCCATTAATCTCCAAAACAATGGTAGCTTTGGAGAAATATATTCTCAAATTCCCCTTAGTATTTTTCGTCTGCAATGGTTTCCTCTAAACAACAGAAAAAAAAATAGACTGACATTTAATTTTAGGCACAGGGTAATAATGATGTCACATTCGATGGTTTGGTAGGACAACCATTAAATGATTGTCAAAAATGAAAATAATATGGATAAAATGCTGCCTAAAACATTTATATAGATTGGTATTAGTTCACCTCAATATCCATTCAAAGTGAAATTAAAAAAATTAATTGTCACTTTCTATGAAAATGTGATTACACACTCTACAGTGGATCTATATAGTATAACATAGTTTGCCATGAAAACCCATAATTATCCCACTTAAATAAAAAAAAAGTGCTGATCTATAATGAAGTGTCAGGTGGTTGCTGTGGAAACTACAAGTGAAACTGGGTTTTGAAAAGAAATTGTATTTCCTGTTGTTGTAGTAGGTCTACAGAAATCCATCATATTCTGTGGTATTTTTTGTAGTGCGGCTGCCATGTGAGGAGAACATATCTCTGAAAACTGGGAAAACAGACAAAAGGCCAAAACTTTGAATTTATAAAAAAGCATAAGGAGATATATTTTTATAACAACGGAAAAATTCAGAGATGAAATAAAAGGCTTGAGCACTGTGTGGAATGATAGATCTCTCCAGAGGTCCACAGAGGGATTAAAAACCATTACTAAAGCATTTGATGGATGTATGTATCAAAATATCTAGTTAAACTTAGCACATCCGGTCAAGCAAGTGATTATGTGCTAATATGAAAATATCTAGCGGAGCCTGCACCTACTGAACTTGATTTTTTGTCGACAGCAGATGTCTCCTCTCGTCATCTGAACCATCTCTGTGAAAGTTGTCCTTAAGGAGTCCTTAAAGGAGTTATAAAAAGTTTATTCACACTGCACTTTAACTCCTCAACATCACACATGTATGCTGACGTGATTAACAAAGAGAAAACCTTTCTGCTGAGATGATAAATCACAGTGTAACTTGTTCATTTTGCTTGCGGCTTGTGCAATGTGCACGTGCAAACAGCTCCTCCAGTTTTTGTTAACAGAACCTGCACGCGTCCATGAACATGAGAGAAACTACAGACTCCATTGTTTCACAGTACAATGCTTTCCTGAGACATAAGGTGAGAGATTGATTTCACTTTGGTATGTTTTAATGAATGCCTATTTTTAGATTTGACTGGGTAAGTACTGCTTGTCATCATGTTGGATCACCAACTATTATGGAAATACTGGAAAATACTGGAAGACTCTCTGAAAAGTTGCATTGGTGAACTTGTCTTTCAAATACTTTTTTCTTTACCTTTCTATTTTTCTCTCTCAAATTTCCCTCATCATCTAATCTCACAGCAATTTTCTCTGCACTTCCCACTGTTCCCACTTTTTCTCTCTCTCTTGCTTGATTACTATATGTCTCTCAGTTTCCATTCTCCCTCATGTTTGATCACATTTTTTCTCTACTCTTCACTACAACAGCCATATAAATTCATAGTGGCAGATGTAGCCATGAGGGAAAATGGGTTTTGTGTTCATCTTCAAACCCTACAAATCCCTGCTGCTTTAGTCCTAAATGACTTTACAGGAAGGAGAGTGGCTGCAAGCCCCATATTTCTACACTTTTCTGAAGATTTAGTGGAGTTCGTGATTATTTTCCTTACTTTGCATTTCTTTTTTCTATTGCTCCTAAATTACTTTGTGTTATTCTTTCATTTTACCTTTTACTTTTCTCTCTGTAACATCACCCTTTAGCTTTTTATTAGTCTTTTTGCTCTTGCCCCGACTTTTTTTTTTGCCTTTCATTCCCCTAACCTCACGTTTTCTCTGTACTAGCTACTAGATCATGTTCCCTCCTTCCTTTCATGTTCCCCTGTCAAGCTTGATTACCACCATTACATCCCTTCTCAGTTACTCCTTATTCCCTTTCTTCAGCAGACTGAATTGAATATAGCTATAGACACCAGCACTGAATTATTAAACAATTTTACAAACCTTTTTTTTCCCAATTGAGAAAGTAACAAATTTACCCTGACTAAACTGACTAAACCCTGACTAAAAATTAACATAATTATCCCCAGATATATACATCTTTAATTTTTAAAAAGGTATTCCCACCTTTAGGATGAAAATAAAACACACATCAATAATATAATAAATGACAAAGAGACAATATTTAAAATTAAAATAACGAATAAACCATTTGTGTAATAATCACAAATGTTGCTCTTGTTTTAAAAATCAAGCCAAACAGCAAACCAATACAAAGCTAATCTAATTTTCTTAATAGTAGATAAGAACACCAATGACAACAACATTTGTCAGAGATTGTGGATGTTAAGTTCTGTTGCTTTTTGCTTCTATGCAACTATGTTGCTACTGTATGGTCGGAATTGAGAAGAACATCTCAGGAGGATGACCTATGGCAGTTTATAAGCCACAAGTCATGCTCTGACACGGTTTGGCAGTCTACCTACCAATATTGATGGAGATTGACTCAGCCATATAATATACTGGTGAGGAAAAAAAAGAAGATGTGAGTCCATTCTGTTATCACTAATGACAACTATTAGGGTCTCTAATTAATGTAGTAAACCTATGACATTCTGGAATCAGGGACTGCAATATACCACAACCTCGTCTTAGAAAATCTTTCCACCAACAGAATGGCGTAAGACCTCGAATGCTGCCCACATAGTGCATGTTACTTGCAAACAACACCACCTCCAGTTGTGAAAAACATGTATATCTTTTATAGTAACCTGGTCAAAACAGTTAAATAATAGCATAATTTTACTGTTATTTAGTAGTTAAATTTCAATGTGTTCAAATGAGAAACACATGAGAAAAAGCAATTTTTGAATATTGCATTAAAGAGGAAACTGATTAAAGACAAGCAGAATACTGAACTGAATAGATTGGACAATATACCAAGTGACATGGAGTCAGTTCCTTTTTATTAACTGGAAATTCATGTTGAATTGTGGTTATTTGCACCACTGACACACCCATTTATTTATTTTTTATCTTACTGTTACAATCTACAGATTATGCAGACTGTGTGGAGTGTGATATGGCAGGCAAACTGGATTCAACAAAAAGCAAGCAGTTTTATTAGGCTGTTAAAGAGTTCAAAAAGTAAAACATAAATTGAAAAAAGGAACTATAAACTGTATTTACAGGCATAAGCAGCACATGGAGAATGTAAACAGACACTGACAAACCCTAAAGGGAAGGCAGCACTGTGTATAAACAGAAGGGCAAGAACAGCAGACAAGAACACAGCTGGGTATCAAGATGCAGGTAAAAGCAATCAAGGACAATGAGATGGGAGGGAAGGTAAAACAAAACTCTAACTATTTAAATAAAACAGGAAGAGAGAAGTATTAACTAAATGGGGAAATCCAGACATTAATGAACTCAATATAGTGGAATTGACACAACAGGATGGAAGTGAGGGAAGAATACTCTACTACAACAAAGAACTCAACAAAGAAGCAGATATAAACACTAAGCAAACTAAGAATTAAACAGAGATATTTAAATAATCAAAATTTGAAAGTCCATAAACTCAAAAGGATCCTGATTCTTAGATCTATTTTTTTGTTTGTTTTTTGCTTTTTTAATTTGTTTTTTCTTGATTTGATTTCACTACAAACAGGAACAACCCTCTTTTCATCATGGCCTCATATAGTTAACTTTTAATGCAACACCATTGTAACACTACGACCATATTACTAGAATCTGGTATGCATATGCAATATCACTTTAATTAACAACACATGAAATATTCTTGAATCCATCCATCCAGTATTTTCCAGTTCCAGCTTTTTCAATTAGGATTAGGATTCAACTTTATTGACATTAGACATGTACAAATACAGGGTAACGAAATACAGTTCATGAGGTCATGAGGGTGCTAGAGCCAGTCACAGCAAGCGGGGTAAACACTAGACAGACAACCTATCACAGGGCTTCTAGAATAAATGTTTTGGGTTTCTTTTCTGAATCTTAACATTCTATGAAAGCTGAAATCCTCTATTATACATATTTAAAAGGAAACATTTTTAACAACACTACTGTGGACTATAACTCTAGCATTTTAAATTACAGGCGAAAAAAAAAACATGCAGAAACCTAATATTTTGGATACATTTTTTTTATCAATTAGTACCCCAGAAATAGGACGCATATATTGGCATGTATGTAAGGTAGATTACATGTTTAAAATATAAAGAGGCCATCTGTAAATCTTCTCAGAGAGAGAGTCTGCGTGTGTGTGTGTGTGTGTGTGTGTGTGTGTGTGTGTGTGTGTGCACATACCCAGAATCAGAATGCATTCTAAATCAAGTCACCATTAATTTAATCCAACTGTATAAGCAATGTTAAATGAAGGACTCTTTGATACATTAGGAAACACCATCACCATAGCTTCACTGTGTACTTGAATCCAGATCCTGGCCTGTTGAACGAACAAGCAGATGTTTGCTATATATAAGAAAAACAGCTGATGATCTTAGTCAAAATGTACAACTAAAGATCAAATTGATGCAATACATAAATGTATAAAACTACTTTACTGCAGTGACTGAGTTATATAGTGTAATGAAGAGAAAACAGACAAAGATGCTAAAAACCCCAAATACATGAATGAATTTTAGATGTTAGCTTGTGGTTACAAACCATCTTATAAAAACTGAGTAAAGCTAAAAAACCGGGTAACTTCAGCTTATAATCATGCAATCATACATGAATATTCATACTGAATGTACATTAGAGAAGATGTCTGTGTCTTCTAAATCGATATGGACACAAGAAGCAGTTTATGTATTTCACTATTATAAGAAAAACAAAACAAAAAAACAGACAAAGCTCAATCGAGACAGGGGAGCTTGAATATGGTGGCATCATACATATTTGGCTGGAAAAAATATGACTACTTTGAGCAGCAGACAGTCGAGAGGTTAGGAACCCCAAAACAAAATCTCATTAGACTTTATTATTAATCTTGATTGTAGTGAATGTGCATTAAATATATTCAATCACTGACTAATTACAGACAACAGAGCTAATGAAAGGAGCAGCAACATGCCCAGTCAGGGGTTTGTTATGCTTTAAAATATACAATACAATGCTGTCAGATTCTTTTGTTTGTTTGTTTAATCTGAGCTGTCAGTCTTCTTAAGAGTGGTGAGATAAACAGATGTGTTGTAATAATGTAGCTAAGAAATCAGACTATTTGCATACGCTATTTCCACTGCAATTTCCTGTTCATTATTATTATTATTATTATTACACTTTCATAAATGATAAGCGCAGCATATTTACTTTTATTACCTGAGAAGACATCACGAAGAGTGAGTGAAATGGCTATTTCGCATGTTGTCCGAAGTCTTTGGACAAGAGCCTTTTTTTGACTAGCTTCCTTACAAAATGCATTGTCAGCATTTATTATGATTTTTGCATCTGAGTTTGGTGTTCAGATTTGCACTCAAGCATGCATAGCAATAATACAGTATGTAGCAATTTCTGTTGTTCTATCTAATCTCTGTAAAATTCTTACGACTCTCAATCTGATGGCATTGCTTCTGTTGAGGACCAAAATAGCACTGTCACCATGGATATCTCAGATGTGTCACTTCTCTTTGGCCCATTCATGGGAAAAAGTAATCTGCAACAGCAGATGTCTAACCAGATGCACATTACATATTTTTTTTAAAAAAAGTAAAGGATTAAAGAAAGATTAACTGTAAATACCTTATCTTTGTAAAAAGAAATATCTAATAACTACATATCTGATTAGTTTTGAGCCTTCCACCATCTCTCTCTCGCCCCCTCACTTGAACCACTCTCCACTCTCTTGCTTCAATAGCTCCTACAGAGCCTTAAATTTTTTGACTTTTATGTGTACTTGACAAGCATAACTCCCTAATGATCCTAATAAGCTTCTTTATGCAGTGAAACAACACGATGCAGAGCCAACACATGCAACACATGCTCTGTGGTTTAGCCACCATCTGTGCATAGGAGAGGCAGTGGCTCACTGAACCCCAGTAATCAGCCACCTCCTGCTACAAAGGAAGGTTGGACTAAAACAACCTTTATTGCATACTTAAGAGTAAATTACACTGAAATACTCACAAGCTAAACTGCTTGCAGTCAAAAGATTGATCAATTTCAAGATTAAAGAACAAAGAGATCACATGTACGCATTATCCTACAGATGACAATACTCAAGCTATCACAACCACAACACACAAATCCAAGTATGTACTTGTAATATATTTGGGCTTGCTTGAATGGACTGTTTTTGTGTTTATGCCATTGTCTTTCACACAGAGTCTGCAAAGGCTAAACATCATTTCCCTCTCACTCCATTTTTTTTCTGTCACCATCTTCTATTTGTCAACCTCCTCCCTGCGCAGTATCTGTTCCTACTATCCCTCTCTCCCAGCAGGAAGTTAAAGTGGCATGTGCCCTAGCATCTGCTCTCCATTCTCTATGTCCAAGTAGAAGTTGCAGTGTGAATGACAAGATGAATGTTTCCATTCCAATTATTTACCTTGGAAATCACATGCCTGTCTATTACTGGGTTTCATTAAGAAATACTTATAGTAATTCTTTCATTCCTGGTAATGCAAAGCATGGCAGGCTTCCTAAAACAAGTGGGTAAATTATATGGTACAAATCTCTATCAGTGGCATTATACTGTATGTAACAGCTGCTTGTCTCGATCATTAATTAATTAATTAATGTAATAATTCACTTACTAGGTCAGGGGAAGCTCTGACGTTCAACAGTATGCACAAACTGTTGAACATCAGAGTCATTTGGGATTAAGACTACGTGCTGTCATAGACTTGTGCTGTTGTTGAGAACTATGAATTGAAAAATAACATTTTATAAGGCTTATGCAAAGGTATATGTTTTAAATCGACTGGAAAGGTAAAGATTTTTGATAGAAGTGAAAAAATCTATCCGAAAGTGAAAAATAATTTCCAGTCCAGTCCTCAGCTCGAGCCATGTAAATCACTAGAGAAATTACAGTGACCAAAAGTCCCTACCTAATCATAAAATCTGATTACACTGTGATTGAAAACTGAATTAAAATCTTCTACAGCTTAACTGGAAAGCACCAGGTCGACCTTTCCATTTTGTCCTTCTCTCCATGGGAATGAATACATGTTACCATCATTTTCTCCCCACCCCTTCCTACATTGTCTTAGATCCTATCCCTTCTCCTATCCCTTCATTACTACGCCTCTCTGTCTTCGCCTTTAACATACCACAGGGATCTGTCACACAGAGGGAAAAGATTTTATGGCAGATAATGCTACCTTGAGCCATAGCTTTGTGAATTACACCACTGAATTAGGGGTGATTTGCGCTCCTCCCACCTGCACTGCAACTAAAGGAAGACCTTTAGCATCCTGCACCCACAACTTCCTCTTTCAGCTAGATGAACAATCTACCTGAGAAATCTTCTTCTTCAGTCTTTTACTAAATGATAAGGTCTGCATTATAGACCTTGGAGTACACAGATAAATATCATATCAGATCCGCAGATGAGCAGTTACAAAAAGATTGTTTTGGTTTCCCTTAGTGTTGTGTTTATCTCCCATTTTTTTCCATTCTGTTTGTTCTTTAGTGGCGTTCAAACCTACATGCTGTCTACAATTCATGAACTTTAAATAGGTTTAGCCAGAAGACACCAGTGCTATTTTATTAGCTAGCACTAGCTTGCTTAGTTAGCAAGCTGCATTCATAAACTGGAGAAGTGCAACACAGTAATGCACAGATCACCTAATTATTCTAACTAATGCACTAAAGAAAATTAGAATTTCTCTCACCACAACTGGAATACACACTTTAGGGAAGCTAGAATATTAGTCAGATGCAATAGGGTCATGCCACTTTGACAAAGTCCAGTTCAGTGACTCTGAGTAGTGGATAAGGCCCAGCAGACTCCTTGGACACCTGTCAACCAACAACCTAGAGGACACCTAGAGGATCTGCAGTTTTTTGTCACTTTGGTATTATTTGTTTTTTTCAGCTCTGGAAGTATATACCATTGCACCCCAATGGTATGTATCAAAGGCATTCGGTTATATTTATTTTATTATTTCTTTCTATTTTTCCTAATTTATAAACGATGACATTTTGCTCAGGTAGTTTTGCACATTACAAAATAAGCAGCATAAATCAGATGATATGGAATCCCTTAAACTGCAATTTAAAACAACCAGAAAAAAAGTGTTGAAAAACCAACACAAAAAGGATAATTGAATGTTCTACTCATGAGAGCATCCCCAAAAAACTAAAACATTGTGTATTGTAAAAGTACGCATGTTTAAAAATGTCTCTGCATTTAGATAATAGCTAGTATTTCACTACCACTGTCATGGACCCTGGGTCTATTTCTCAGTATAACAACATCCCGTGATGCTCACTGTTTGCATGGTAACCAAATATAATTGCCTGATGACCATGCACCGCTGCCTGTTCATTACTGCGGGAAATTAGTACTTCTGGAAAAAAAATGAATAAAAAAATTCTACAATGCCTACCCCACTTTCAAACCCCCACTTCACTCAACCACACCACATTATGGCTCTTTCATTTGCTGTAGCATGGCAAAAAAAATAATATGTGATTAGAAATGTGTTGCTAATATTTGCAGTGCTGTTAGTGTACATGGGGCCTGAGTTGCTAAAGCTGTTGGTAAGAAGGTAGTGAGAGGGTCTGAACAATGAGACTCTTGGGGTGACTTTGATTGAAAAAAACAGCAAAGGCTGAGTAGTGAAAGTGTCAGAGAATGGATTTTCTCCTGTGTAAGGATAAAAGCATCACAGTGTGGACAATGGTACATATTTGTAAAGAGCAGCATGTGGGAAAATAATGGTTGACACACATTTTTTTGTTGGTCCCTAATTTTTTTCCCAAGGTTTACTAGGACTATTTTGTTTTTGTGGTGACATCAGCGACGACTGTGTGGTATTTAACATAATAAAACACAAGGCTAAATCTGAAAAATAAATGACTTTGCCTCCTGCTAGAGAAAGACATATTCTTGCCTTGAAAGCTGGCGGGTGCTATGGAGCTATGTGTGATTATAGATGCTTTTATATGTTAGGGTGCTCCAGCCCGTTTACTTGTATCAGAGGCAGCTGGGGCCTCAGCCCTTGTTATATCCCCTGTCGTTTCGCTTGAAGTGAGGCCTTTATTTGTATCTGCAGCTGTCGGCCAAGTGTTACCACAACAGCTTGCGCGAGTAGACCTGTCAGCGAGCGCCAGCAGCTGAAGGGGAAGGTAGTCTTTGTCCATTTGTGCCAGATGCAATCAAAAACTCACTTTCACCCTCACTCCCGCTCTCCCCACCCCCAAACACCCTATTGCTGGTCTCTTCTCTTGCTTCACATATCACAGCAATGTCTCCTCAGTTCAATGCCAGCTCCACAAAGTATATTTCATGTCCTGTAAAGAGCGCATTTTGACACTTGCTTACACTTACTGTAGCCCAGACCTGGCCTGACTTGCCTTTAAATTCGGCTTAGGAGAAGGTGGGGAAATAAAAATGTACTATCCTGCAGAGAAAATATCTAATGAATGTGATTGCCTATAGAATGCTAATAGATGTCAGGGGTCTTAATATCACTTTCAAATCCAATTCAAATAGCACAGATGTTTCAAATTGGTGCTTGAGTCATTAATGGCTTTGAATAAAACACATCTGCTATCATTAGCACTGAAGGGAGAAAAACAAGCAGCTCAAATATATATTAAAGGGATTTTTTCCAGTTACAGTACTTTGAGGGGCCATTAAAAGAACAGCAGGAATTGGGATTAATCAATAATGAGATACAGAATGAGGAAAGGAGAAAAATGTGTCTGCCACCCAAGAGTACATGTCTTTAAAGTGATGCATCAATATATAACGACACTCTTCAGCAAAAGAAACCTTTTTCAGTTGCAGTGAATGTCTTCCTGCTTGCTCTGAAGCTTTGCTTAGTTTTAGTATGGCTGTGATTCATGTAGGTTTGGACAAAAGGACAAGACAGTGCACCCTAAAAACTTCTCAACTTCTCAACTTTTGTGGCTTTTGTATGAAATGCTATAAATCTAGTACATTCCAGTTATAGAACCAGAAATGAGCTTGAAATTAGTAGATGCCGTCCCTGCAGCTAAGGCATTACTTAAGAAACTGCTTTACTGATTGTTCTCTGTAATGCACTGCAATTACATGTTCTAAGAACTGAAATTTACATCCACTCACATACAAAGAACCTTACAAACAATAGCTCATTGCTCAAGCCATTTTATACATTTACATTAAATTGTCATCTAGACGTGCAGGTGCTCCGCACATATAAGTAAGCAATTGTCCACTTCTACGCACTCTCTCTCAAATTACATCATGAAAGCATCTCTTCATGCACGCACACAACCATTCACATACATGGACAAGGTTATTCAATAAGCCTCTCTCATCACATCACACTTTTTCTTTTGTCCCCCAAAACTCCGAGCCTTCATCAGTTACTGTTACCCAGGCAACAGACGGAGACGGATGAAGGTGAGTGAATAGTGAGAAGAAAAAGGGAAAAACCAAAGATGGGGAGATGCAGCCACTTGAGTTTTGTCTCTCCAAAGGTAAACTATAAATAGCTTCCTCCCTCTTTTACTTGCTGTACAACTGGGAATGTTGAGAAAACTAATTCGCTTTGGTCACGACACTTTGCCCAACCAAACAAGTACTCCACTACAACAGTTTGTGTTTTAAAGCCCTACTTACCTTTTCTCTGTGTGTGTTTGTGTGTGTGAAAGAGGGGACAGCTAAGTGCTGTGCATAACGAGGTCTATATTTTTTTGTAATATGTTACATATATTCTTTATTTTTTACCCTCTGTACACCACTTCAGGGGATTTTTAAATCTGTTTTTACATTTTCATATCTAGTCCCCCATTTTCACAGGACAATTAATTGGACAATTGGCCGGTTGAGGTCTGTTCCTTTACTTTTTCATGAAAAATAAAGAATAAAAGATCTGGAGTCAAAATGTTAAATGTTGTACCTCAGTCTAAGGTACAAAGAGTGAAGGAGGTGATCATTAGGCAAAAAACAACGAAATAAACCTGCCAGAGACATAGCAAAAAGCCACAATGTGGTGCATTCTTCAAAAGAAGTAAAGCGCTGCCCAAATCAGCAACACTATAAAGTGGTTGGTCACAGCATTCTTTCTTTTGTTAAGAAAACCCCTTCACAACATCTTGTGGAGGTATGTGTACATTTGTATTTATTTATTTATTTTTAAGCAAGAATAATCCAAAGGAGGGGATTTTGCAGACACGTGACTGCTTATCTCTGATGGCCATTTTGGACATGTAACAATCCTGATACGTCAGGTAAGTGAAAAGCCTACTAAACATTATGCAGAAGAAATAAACTATGGCAACTATGAGTTAACAGTGTATATTCTCTCTTAAAGGGAGAAAAACACTTTCATGGCAAACATTTTACTTGTCATGTGGAGAAATTGGGCAAGGGAAGGACTAAAATGGATGTTTACTTACTTCCTCTGAGTATGTTTACTGATGCTGTGAAGTGCAACCCTGGCACTCTCCCTGACTTCACGCCAAACAATTTATATCATTATGTTATCAACAACCCCTCGAATTATACTGGACGAGATCCGAAGCCCTTCAAATCTTTGGATGCATATCAGAATTTCGTGTCAGGATAAGTAACAAACCTCAGTCACTGGAACTGTAGTCACTGGATCGCGTGGACCACGGTCACTCAGGGATTTACCTGAGTCAATATAGCTCATGTGGGATTGATGACAGTGATACTAAGGTGAGTTAATTAGCTGCTGTTAGCTCATGTTTACTGCTATTTGCCACTGTTACTGAAACTTTTTAGAAGGGGACCTAATGTGGGCACACTCGCACTTAGCAAATAATAAAACTAATATTAATACTCTCATGCAATGTGAGAGTGTAATCAAACTGTTGATCATAGGGAAAGTAATTAAAAAAGCTTAGGATACTAAAGTCTAAAATTAGCTCATAATGTTATGTTATTGTTTAGCTGGCTGTTGTAATTGTAAGAGCCAGCTAACTTCAGTTTAGGAGTGAGGCTTCAGGTGAGGTGGAAGGAGATGAGAAAGAAAAAAATTAGTAAGAAAATGAAAATATAAATGTAAAAATGCTAAATGGTTAAATATTAGTTAAGACAGATAGTGGTGATTTGAAAAATTCTACTAAATTTTAACTGATACTGCTGTGTCAGCGAAATAGTTACTTTTGTCTTTTCCTATCCAGATGAGTAGGAACGTGAAAAATACAAACAAAGTAGTCTTTTTTTCCATAATGACTGCTGCACCCAACAGTGCAGCAGAATATAGGGGTTGTGGGGGGAAATAACACTGATAATTTCAGTGTAAACAACTTATGAATTATTGAACACGATTGCTACCGGATATCATGTCCTCTAATACCAGCTCTAAAATGCAAATGACGGCACATGCAAAACTTCTACAGAAAAATTTACACCTTAGTACTAAAATAATAATCAGATTTTAAGAAGTGAATTTAATCTAAATACAACCTAAACAAAGAAGGTCGTGTTTCTATGTCTGGATGCGAGTCTTACCACTCCAAACCCAGCATTTCCTGATAAACGGTATACTGTAGCATAATTGTAACCACTTGCTTGCTTGAATCATTTACTTACTGAATTTTATTTATTTGTATTAATCACTTCTTGTTGCAAAAAGGACCTGCCCTTACAATTAATATACTGCTTAAGTGCATGGCATACATTAGACTTCTACCTGGCTTATGTTTAAAATATAACATAAAAAATTAACAACTGTAAGTTATTTTAAAGCTGCAAGTTGTTTGTTATTGAACTTCTACTTCACGCTAGAATACTTTACATTTACCAGGGGCCTTTGAAGTGGTAAAGGTGTTAACATTTATTGCCTGTAGGCAGTGTAAATATAGAGAAGCTATTGCACTCTTCATTCCTACTGGTGTTGTAAGCTGTTATAACTGCAGCTGAAGAGCTGCCATATGGAGTCTTTACATGTGGGTAGGAAACTATGACATTCTCAGCTTCTAAAATACAGATGGCTATGAATCACTGTACACTGGGTTGTTGCCAAAGCATATGTAAATAAAGAATGTATAATCATAACAAAGATTTTTACATATACACACATAATTCTGTGGAGGTCCATTCACTTAATTCAGAACAACAGAACAAAAGAAGAATAACAGAAAACAAAATAAATATTATCCTTCTACGCTCATGTCACAACCAAAGTCTGGACCTAAGCCATGATGACAGTGGCACAGTCCTTGAAGCGGCACCAGAACACCTGATCATGTGTTTAGTATCCTGCTGAATTCCAGGAACAGAGCAGCTATGAATGAGAGCATGCGGGAATCATGCCAGGAAGCTTTCACGAAATACTGCTTGTACCATTCGCTCCCCTATGGATACAAGTAAGAGACAAAGCCAGGATCAAGCAGAACATATAAAGAACACCTTGACCTTTTCATGTGTGGTGTCACTTGCTGTAGAAGATTATAGTGAATAATAAGGTCCCTGCCCTCCTTTCGGACTAATTAAAGGAAATGAGACTTTTTACAGTTGGCCCAAGTGTACTACCATCCTCATTTTCATGCTCAGAGTGCAAGAAATACCAGCATAGTACTGCATATGTACAAGTAAAGTTGCAGTAAACCAGAGGTTCAGTGATGTAGTAGTTCATATAGCTCAGAATCCATGACAAGTTAGTAGTTTTTGTAACGTGTGAAATACGGAATGAAAATGATGTGTTTTCTTGTCATTGGTTATCTCTTTTGCATAAACTTATGAGAATTAAAATCCACTGAGAAGTCAAGAAAGCTTGCAAATAGTCATCTCCAGGATAAAATAACCTTGTTCACTACCAAATTAAAGTGTTTGAGTTCAGTAGTATTATGACTACATTGTAGTACTTCCATAAAAACCATGGAAATATATATAAAAATGTTTCATATTGTTTTTACCACAGCACTGACCACATTACTGATGTTAGCATAATGATGACAGGAAGGCCCCAAGTATGGCCAGTCATGCCTTCCTAATGTAATAATCCAACCAATACGATCACTCCCTTCATAATCAAGCTCAATAAGGTCATGGCCATCACTATCTAACAGGATATGAATAATATGAAGAGTTACTTCAAGCTATCGCATCATTTGGTATTTCATGAAGTTCTGCCTGTATCATTTTGTGCATGCAAAATTTATTGTCAGTGCGACTCTTATGTTAATGGCTTTGCTAAATGGTTTGTTGTACTTCAGTAGTGAGAATTGGTTGAAATTTTAAGGAGTGGGCATGAAGGTCATGTTGTGAAAAAGTTGTGTCATGAAAAGTGCCCTTAAAATTAGAAAAACCTTGAACTTGACCTTGAGCACAATTTGGGTGAAAACCCATTAGGTGATCATTCTTGTGTGTGATGTGATCATCATTCTAAGAGGAGAAACAATTCTTGTGAATTATGGAGGGGGGGGGCACATGGCATGAGTTCATTGGTGCTTCGTCCAGATGAGTCAAAAATGTGTTTCTGGTGTAACTTAAGAAAAAACAGGACTCACTCTGCCTCTCACAAAAACAAATGCTCTTTATAAAAATGAATTTCATGATTTTATGCGTTTTGTGGCTTAATTGGGGAATGATAGCTCATTGTTCTCTCATATGTACAGTCCGTTAATTATATAACACAGGGATTTTTTTTGGAGGCAGCTGTTGAGGAAGCATTAGTAATTTCAAGCTTGGGTGTAGATGTGCCCACCTCCTCAAGAGGGCCAGAGCATAATTCACTTATCAAATTGCCCTGATCACAGCAAGCAGCGATCAGATGTATCGAACAGACTGAACATTGATGGTCAAATGTCCATGTGCCCAGTATGGATTGCCTGGTGTGAGTACACAGTTAGTTAGTTAGTTAACCTTTTCATGCATGAATTATGACAACCTCAATCAGGATTTTTTTCTTAGGCATGAAAATAACATTTTTGAACTTCTAAGGGGTTAGAGATTTTTTTTTTCAGTAAATTTTTTTGAGCACTTACACTTGCTGAAAAGTGGGTGGCAGGGTATGGTGTCATCAGTGTCCAATGTAGTGGTTTATGTGCAAGTATACCACCAGGTCAGAGAATGGCTGATTGTGATAATTTGGCTGTAGCTTGTAATCTGTCTTACTACAGCTGGAAAGAGAAGTTTGTTTTTTAAGGTTTGTTTTTAATGCAATTGGGAGAAAGACTGGTTTTCTATCTTTATCTGGTTTGTCTGTATTAACTTAAACATTGGAATGAATTTTGTCTAATCAGATTGGAGCAGGAAACGTTGCAGATGAATTACTTAAAATTGCCCTTTAATTGTTTCTGTGGCTACTGAGAAGTCCCTCAAAGCAGGTTGAGCAGGTCATTCATTGATTTAAAGGAAAAAAATAGCAAGGTGTAGATTGAGCCCGTCTGAAAAGAACGCAGTCAGTCATTCTCTACCCCAGAGGTGTATATATAATTTTTTTTCTTCGTACCTCACTTTTTTCCCCATTTCATTTCAAACTTTTGTGACTTATTATTTTGTTCCTAATAATATCACATTTTTTTCTATGTCTGCTTTGATTAGTGCTTTTTGAAAATACAAATGTTTTCGGGTGCCAGAGGACCACGGTTAAAAGCACCCTATTCAGTGTGTGCAGAATCAGAATCATCTTTATTTGGCCAAGTGTGTGAATTTGGCTCTGGTTCACTTTGCTCTCTTCATGCCCTGCAGTTTTAATAACTGGAATGATATTTTCAGTTCATGTTTGCTGCTGGTCCTAAATTAAAGCATCGTACAGAACCAAAGGGGGAGTGGGGGCACACTCAAGAAGAAACATTTCACTGTTGAATTCATCACCTGGTTGGGAAAATTCCCAAACTGGAAGTTATCAGAAAGTTGGAGACATCACTGGATCTACCTGTGACCGCTGGGGCATTCTCAGGTCATCCTACACATGAAAAGGAGAGCTGATGTTGCTGTATTGCAAGCCCCAATCTCAGCAGTAATGACCCTCCAGGGAATGAGGAAAACTCCACCTGCTGATGTAACTGTTCAAAGATTTTTGGTGGAAAATGTACTCTTTTCCTCCTGAAACAACGATATGAAGGTAGCAGCTATTAGCTCCTGTCACATGCCAGCATGCTTGACCATAGCATGAGGAAAATGTCTGTTCTATAACTGCCTGTAGTGGTTTTTTTCTTTTCTGGTCCCTATACAACTGCAGTGAGAACTTGGTTTTACATTGCTAGCAGTAAGTCAGACTCAGTATCCACCAGTGCGGTCTCTTTTGATTGATTCTGTTGATAATATTTATGGACAGAATTGTTTGGCACAGCCTTTTGATAGAGGATGAGATTTGATAGGCTCAGGATCTAGTCTCTCATTCTTGCACTTGATGTGGTTCTCTTGGCTTCATTAGACGGTGACCTTCGGCTTTGGGGTGGTCTGCAGTTGAGTGTGAAGCAGCTAGGAAGAGAATTAGCACCTTAAGTCTGAGCCCATGGTTCTTAGCCAGGGAAAAGGGTGGAGTGCCCACTTTGGATTAGGGATGAGTTGCTGCCCCAAGTGGAGGAATTTCTCTGGGCTTTGTTCACAAGTAGGAGATTGAAAAAGATTGGTGCAGATGCTATACCAGTTTGTTGTGATAAAAAGAGAGCTGAGTCTAAGAGCGAAGCTGTTGAGATATAGATCAATCTATATTCCTACCCTGTCTTATGGCCATGAGCTTTGGGTAGCATCCAAAACAATACGATTCAGGATACAAGCAAGGATGCCTTCTGGACACCTCCTAGGTGTTTCTGACAAGACCTACTGGGACGAGGCTTTGATGCACACCATGAACACGCTGGAGAGATTACATGTCTGAATTGGCTGCCATTTGGCGTTGTGTTTATCATCTGTTTATTTCAATTAGTTTATATTGCGGTCAAAATGATTTAGATTGGTTTCATCATATAAATCCAACATAAATAATGTTTAATTGAAATTACTGAAAACTAATACTAGAATCAAAGGACGGCAAATAACATTAAAGTAATAATGTTGATTGTATTTTGGATAAGAGCTGCAAATTATATGATACAGAAGTATAGCTTTCAAGATTAATTAAATTAGCACAAATAATAATCATAATAACAAAATGTTCTTTAGAAGACATAATTAAATAGCGAGAGAAGAAAAATAGTTTTGTTAGTAATATTCTTTGGCAATGGTCCATGTTGGTTAAATATGTCAGTTGGATGAGGGTTAAAACACCATCTTGTTAATGGCAGTCACATTTTATGAGGCTGATGAATGCAACATGGTAGGCCTGCACCACTATAGACCTTGTACATTTGAATGATTGCACAATTGAATATAATGTTGTGTAATTCTTAGTTAGCCTGGCACCATAACAATCGTTCAACACCTGGGAAAACCTCCTTCATCACATTTAAGAACAGAAATTAAAGTCGAGATCCATTAAACTTATCCCCAGGAAAGAAGCTGTGTCAGATTAATCCCGTCAAGGGGACAGCATAATTACAGCCATAAAGTTTAGAAAAATAAGTCAAAATAGAGTTTGCCAACAACACTGTCATCAAAAAGTGGTGATAGAACCATCCTAAACACAGCCTTTGACTTCCTCCCCAGAATATTTAAAGTTTAAATGCAATTTTGTTCAAGTGGCTCATCAGTCTCTGTTGATTGTTTTAGTTGTGTGGTTATATTTTATTTATGATTTGTTGTTTGCTCCCTACTTTGTACTTATACAAACTTTCGAACCTCCGTTCTAACCCTTACAGGGACATGCAAGGTAAAACTATTTGAAGAGAAAGGGCAAAAAGACCCCATGACTTCCAGCAGGTGTTGGGAACTATGCTCGGAATAGGAACAATGGGAACAATCTAAATGTGCAACTAGACACATTTAGTGTCCCAGTGGATGACTGGGTCACCCCAATGTGACTGCATGTTGGAGAAAGGAGAACACTAACGTTTTTTTTTGGGTTTTTTTTCGTGTGTGCCACTTAGAGTAGCAGCAAACTATCATGTGGTGTGTTGTTATATTGAATATTGATGATTGTCTATTACAAAAACAATGGACTTCAGACTTCAATTTTAATTTATTGCCATTCAACTGACTCCAAACTGAGAAGAAAAGCTTATAAAATGTAAAATAACTTCATACAGTGTTTCCCACATATAGACTTTGTTCAAGACAGTAATGGAGATGGTATCTAACCCAGGGATGTCAGTATGATATTAGTTTGTGATATTTAAAAGTGTGGGAGGACACTCACAAAAAGAGCACAATCCTGTAGGTCACATTTCACAAGACCTCAAATATCAGAATGACATTGTGGAAGTCCTGAAAAGTATAATAGGTCTACATATAGGTTATGGGTACAAGAAATTTTGCAGTATACGAAACTAAAGGCAACTCCCCAAGGCAGTGTACACTGAGGATTTAGGTGAGTATCATATGAAGTTACAGCACTGTGTTCTTGTGCTGGCAGACCTCTGCCAAGTAGCCAAAGATAATTCTGACAGCTAAATGTCTGTCAGGCTTCAACTCCACATTGGTTGAACGCCAAATCTGCTCTGCTCACTACTTGTATTATTAGCAAATCTTTCACTGTTAGTGGAGGGTAAGACTTGGTAATTGTCTGAAAAAGGCACAGTGCCACATGGCTTGTCTTTAGACAACTTAAATGACTTCACAATTGGTTAGACCCTAAAGCGCTCCTGTAATGCACAACAGCCTCCTGAATTTAAGAGCAGAAATCTGTAATCTTTCAGTTGTGGACAAGTTTGTGCTAGGGGCACCAAATTTAAGCTTGATGGTGCAAGTTACTGTGCTGTGGTGAAATGTATTTTGGATCCAAAGCATATCAAATCTTGAGTGTGGGTCAATTGGTTAACCGCAGGTTTCCATCAAGCCATGGGCACATAGGAGAGGTTTGCTTTTAAGGCTTTCTGCCGGAAGGCTAAATGTGGTAATTCTATGTAAATGTAGATAAATAATAAAAGAAGAATGTTGAAGAACATTGTATCCTAATGATATTTTTTTTAATTCATGTTTTAAATAGTTATTTTTGCTTCTTATTTCAGTTGCTTGTTTTGTACCCTAAAAAGCTTGAAATAATTTATGCACTTTACATTATATTACTCTTACTATTGAAATATATAACTTATTTTAAAGAGTTATTATTTTTAATTTGTATCAACACTTTTCATTTTTTTAAGTTTCACATTTAATTATTCAGCCCCTGTGAATGAATGGGGACCGGTCCAGGGTGCACACTTGACAAAGCTGATGTGGATAAGCATTTACTGGATGGATCCACATTTAATTCCCAATCTTCTCTCAAAACCTAAATATTGTTGCATGACTAAGCATGAATATATTTTATCATCATATCAGACTCGGTAAAAGAAAAGAAGGACTTGCATTCACCAAATAAATGAAACTTCTTTGAGATGAGCCATTATGTTGTGGCAGTGGTACTCACTAAAAAAAGCACATTGTTAAACAATTTGAGACCATTTTTCTTTAGTTTATTAATATTATGTCATATGGCTAGATTGGTGGAAACCAGCGTCAAAACAATTTGGGGACTTCATTGAGAACCACTGCAAGCTTAATATATAATACTGTAGTACTACTTACTATTAAATTTAAAGGAAGATTTAAATAATGTTTACATACAGTAGAATACGTACATAAAATTCATTTGCATACATACAATTCAATTCCTTTCAATTGGTAATATGTGAATTACAGTATTTATTAATTACTAGACACAACGTACACCTCAGTGAACTTCAGACCCAGCCAGACACTCAGACAAAAGCTGGTTCATCCCAAAGACAAAACTCCTAAATACACACTTAACAACGTAGTGTATGCTGTACAGTGTAGAGAGGAATGCTCAGACCTCTACATTGGAGTGACCAAACAGCCACTTCATAAACGCAGGATGCCAATGGCAGTGTTCACATTTTGGACAGAGAAGACAGATGGTGAAAGAAACTATCTATGTCCACTGTGAATAACCATCTTTGAACAGAGGGGGTGGCTTATGACACCGTCTGTCTATAATCCAGTTTTGAGATCCCTTCCCAGACGCCTTAATGCCCACTCACATCCTGGGCCATTTGACCTGAGTAAATCACAGGATAGGGTGGGGCTAGGTTTCACAATGGGTTCACCCGAAACCTTGGCTGATTGTGACCCACACCTGTGTGATTAGGTAGAGGATCAATAGGGGGTCCATGACCCTCTTGGGGACACTCCCATAAGGTTCAAATCTCCACCACTTGCTCTTAGAACTGAAGAAGCTTCTCGGATGAGAGGTGAAACGAAACGTCTTCAAGGAAACTTAAAGAAGTCTAGACCATTTTCTTTCCAAGCTCCTTAAACTACAATGACTTGGATGACTGACAACCTTCACAGACATCCTGGGCACAAACTGAAACTAATTGTGGCAGTATGGATACATTCAAACAATTTAAACAAAATGTAGATTTTTTTAAGAATCATGATAATTTATTATATTTAATTTTGCTGAGCACATTAACCTTTTATCTGGGCAGGACAGTAGAGGAAACAGAAAAATATGAAGAAAGAAAAGGGACAAAACGGCATGGAGTAGACTCAAACCTGGGCACCTGCAACATTTGCCATATGGATCACATCTTTAACCCAATGACATGAACTGGCACCTCTTGCTTTTCTCTTTTAAGAGCAACACACATAAACATTAGCACTGCATTTCCCAGTAAGGATTATCTAGCAGAGAATATTCATTATCAATAAGGACACACTTTTCATCTTGCTTTCTATTTCACTTTATCTACACCTACAGAGATGGAATTATGACCATGGCTTAGTATAGTGGTTCGGATACAACATAAAAAAGAAATAAAAAAACGAGAATAAGTACTAAAGACGACAAAGAAGAAATCCTTAAATAATGTACAATGCGTAATTAGTTTTGTAACTTTAATTAAAGTGATTCTCATTGCTTTTTTGCAGTCCACATGTTGAAATTGAGCAAGTTGAGCCTGAAACTATATATAAACCACTCTTTTATGATATGTGGCTATAGGTAAAGTAATACACTGTAAGCTGTGGTGATTTAAATAAGCTTTATTAAAGACCCAATTAGCTTCTTAAATAAATCCATATATGTCCACTTGCAACCTTGTATCAGTTTCTACCCGTTTCTATCAGCTACTTCCTACCAGTAACTTTAATTACAGCTGAATTTGTATTCATGGCGCAATAACATGCATGTGTAAAATTATAGAAACTAAAAGGTGACTGAAACAATTAAACCTCGGAGCAATTAAAATGTAGCTCGTTTGAACTTTAATGTGATAATTGAAAACGTCCTCACTCCCGGCAAAAATTGTGCCCGCATATGCACGGTGAAAATTAATTTCCGTAGCCCCTGATTCTAGAGTAGACACAACTGCCTAAAATACCTCCATGACCTACCACACTGATGGTCATATATCACCACTGACTGTTTAATTATAAAGAAGACATCTCACCCATGTAGGGTGCACTGTATCTCCATGCATATCTATCAGGCCAGCGATAAGAAGAGTAGTTCTTTACTCATACTGTGTGAGCTCAAGAATATTAAATGACCTCAGGCTCAATTATAAGAAATGAGCCAGACTGAGTTTAAAAATTAAATGTTTCCTGGCCATTTTGGTTTTTAGTCAAATTTTAGTTTATGAACTGTTTTTTTATCCTAATATCAAGAAAAAAACCCCCCCACAATTTTCAATTTTGTGTTCTGCTGTAGACACCCAGATCCCATATAATTGATGATTATGTTATGTAATATGGCATATGAAAGGCTTTCAGCTGCCAGCTTTTATTGCATCTCATTTTGGTAAAATACTACCTGTCCTCCCAGTGAACTTAAACATGTCATTTCTTTGGAAAAAAAAAAGCTCTACAGTGCTACACACCGTATGACTGACTGCTATTTCTTCTGAACAACGTATTCAAATTTCTGCTGCCTTATATCATTTTCAGTGCTCATTGCTGAGAAATGCAATTATATCTCACCTGAAATTATTTTTCACAGCACAAAAAACTCTCTGTTGCATCATGCATTGGGCATCATATTTTTTCCTTTTCTAATCTGCCTCAGCTGTAGGATGGTGTTTTTATTTAAGGGTTGGTTCACTACATCTTAGAGCCTGATCAAAACAAGGGAGCTGCTGCTTTCTACAAGCAAACCGTGTAGTGCTACCGGTTAATAATTTAAGGAATGGCATTTTTTTCCTTTTTTATTTCTACAGGGCCCAGAATAATTTTTCCCAAATAATTTAAATTCAATCAATCATTTTTGCCCTTATTTAAATCCGTCAGTCTGTCAGTCAGTCATGTGTGTGAAGAGCTTGCTTTCACGGTCATGGGCCACCCTTCCTCTTGCCCTATGGTAGCTGGGATAGGTAACTGGAAGTAATATCAGTCTATCGATGAATTACTACTCTAGATGGAAGCCTTGGCAATAACCTGCCAAGATACATACCACACTCAACCTGGAATAAAAATTGCCTACAATATGTTATAGTCAGCATGATTATTACTAAAAACATGAGAGAACTTAATCACTACATTTCAGTCTGTGTTGAAAGGAATATCTGTTTCTGTCTGCTCCTGTCATATGATGGAGAGAGACTTTGTTGGAGAGGGACAGTGAAAAGCAGAGTGAGTTGGAAAACGATTGCTTGAGTGAGTGAGAAACTGACAGCTCAATGCCAGAAGAATAGAGTACTCACACTTCAGTCTGGCCCAGAACTGACAGCATCAGACATAATGATGTTAACTCAAAGGAGGAGACACCTTAGGGTCATAAGGCCAAACTGGCATACCTTGGCTGTATCCCAATTCCGGGTCTGCAGCCTTAAAGGCCGCATTTTAAGGCCGATTACGTCACAGCGACGCGACGAAGGCTGTCCCAATTCGTAGGCTGCCTGAAATGCGGCCTTCAAATGTGTCCTTCATTTCCCTGAATTTTAAGGATGTGGCGGTGTAGACTTCGTGGCCCAACATATCCCAGAATGCATAGCGCGGCGGTGGGTGTGGATAATTTTGCCGAAAAAAAAACAGCGGATGAGGGGCGCCCGAAGAGTAAACTTTAAGTAAGTACTGAATATTATGTCACTTATTTATGTGCAAATGTTTAACAACGAAGAACATTAGAACATTACTGTTGGCCACATGTCGGCAAAGTTATGTGACATTAGTGACGTTTGTACTAACTTGGTTTTAAAGCCTTTACTTTAAAATATACGCTGTTCAATAGCTGAGCTTAATCTTACAGAGAATGATCAAAGCTTATGTAGAAACAAACAAACAAATGAACAAAAGATTTTCTCCTTCATTTCTATCAAACAATGCTGTATGAAACGTTTCCAGCTGTTAGTTTCATGGTTGCTAGGCAACCTGGGCAGCGCGACGGAGGCTAGACTGACCCATTTCACAAGCTTCGCACTTCCGGCCTCAGCGGTCTTTGAGTACGCGGCCCTTGTGGACCGTTAAGGCTGCGTACTTTAAGGCTGCAGACCCTGAATTGGGATACAGCCGTTGTGTCCTAGTCTTACCGCCTTACTGTGCTTCCATTCACTTTTTTAAATTATTGGGATCCCAACATAATGAGACTGTCACTACCTGCTTAGCACTAGAACTGATTGCGATGACCTCCAGCTAAATATAGAATGAAGTCCAAGCAACTGTTGACATATAAACATGCTCAGCCAGTCCATTGATTGTTCTTAATCAATTAGGCAGTTATCATTGTCACTGCCATTGCCATCTCAGTTATAGACCACATTTTATATTAATTTTTTTAACAACAAAACAGCTTAACAGTTAGGTTAAAAAAAATCATTGGACAATGACTTTTTAAAAATGAATTACATTTTTAATGACTCTGTATGCCACCGCAGTGGAGTTTTCAGCAGACAATCAACATGTTATTGAAGTGCAGATTTTCACTTTTTCTTTTTTTGTTTGTTAATTTTTATTTTGATCATGTAAATAATATAAAGAAGTTCATTTAGCAAAGAAAAGAAAAATGCTATATAAAAGAAAGCAAAATACATTTCAATATTGCTTCATCTGTTCTGATTCAGTTATATATCGAAAATGGGTGGGAAGGATGTAAAAAAACAAAACAAAACAAAAAAAGCATTTTATTAACTGTTATACCAATTATACCAATTTTTGTGCAACCCCCTTATTTTTTAAAGATTAAATTGGAGGAGATGAAATCAATATTGAAATGTGGTAAAAGAAAATATGGAAAAGAAAAATGCACACATCTGAAGCATAGCACATCATCTGTTCAGTATGGTGGCAGCATGTTCATATAAAGCTGCTAATGGAACGGGTCATTCGTGTTTATTGATGACTGCTGATAGAAGTAGGAGGATGGATTCTGAAGTGTATAAGGCGATATACTCTGCTGAGATTAAGCCTAATGCCAAATCATTGCAAATACTTTTCATAGCAGAGAAATGGGATATTCTCTAACAGCCAAATCAGTCACTTGAATGCAACCTTGTAGGACATGTTTTTTCAATTACAGCTGAAGGCTAGGAGACCCTGCAAGGCCCTCTAAAAGTGCTGTCAGTAAAGGCCGAGCAAAGCATCTCAAAGGAGGAAACACAGTATTTGGTGATGCCCAGAGGTTCTCTACTTCAGCTAGTCATTAACTGCAAAGGATTTTCAAGTATTAAAAACAATACGGATATTTAAAATTATATCAGATCAATATGAATATCAAATGGGCCTGGCCAATGTATAAAAATGTCTCCAGTTCATGAACAGTTAATGAAATACTCCTGTCAAATCCTTGGAAATAAAGCTGAAAGTCTGAACTTTAATCACATTTTGAATGTTTGATTTAAAATGGCCTGGCCTGCATTAAAATTAACATTGGGGGCCGATAGAGGCAAAATTACATAAAAACGTGCCAGTGTGCAAAAACCTACATACCTAAATATAAATGTGCACAGAAGAAGGTTGTAAAGTTGGATTGGTAATTTATATTCTCACTGGGAGTTAATTTATATGGGCCTTTAAACTGTGGAAGTACCTAACAATCCTCCTCTGCCATTCCATTATGAACACCACAATTATGTGGTTTTAGCTTACACTAGCAATTTGGCTAAGACATCTAATCCAAAGTTACTTGGGAAATAACCCCACATCATGCCAGGACGCTGATAAGTGGTAAACAAAATGGACGGACATCTAGTTTCTGATTTTTTTTCCTCGTACAACAGCAAAAAAAGGTAGATAGATGGTGACTGAGTTGTCAGTGTTAGATTAGCTTGCGACATTGCCTTCCTGCTACACAGAAGTTACAGTTTCACGATGGAAATGATTTCTAATTTGACAAAAATATATACAAAAAAATGGCAAAATCAAAATGAAGGTCATTACACAGATAACTGCTTGCGGTGTCAGTTATGCAATGAAAAATGTAATGTTCACTTTCAGTTTACGTTCAATGGATGTAATGCTGTTTTGATAGCGTTCTGCACACCCTTTCAGTTAAAGTGTCCCTAAAAGTGTTCTGAGGGAGAGTGAGAAGGAGATGAAGCTGAAGAGAGCCACGAGAGTAACACAGAGGTGTGCACACAGCGAGAATGTGGCGCACAGAGCAGAGAGGGGAGAAAGGAGGGAGAGTGGTGGGGTGTGCAAGGAGAGGCAAAGCAGAAAAAAGCCAATACAGAAGAGATGCGAAGTATGAGACCTGAAGCCTGAAAAATGGGAAATGTGTGGAGAATGTGAATTAGTAAAGTGAAGAGAACAGAGTCTAGAGTGGACAAAAAATAAATAAAATAAATAAGCAGTAAGAAGCCGTAAGCTGGAAGTGATAAAAACACTCAAAAGTACTGCCTTCTGTAACTTTTAATACATTTTTTATTATTATAATAACTGCATTATCCTTATTTTTTTTATTTTTTACCCACTTTTTAAAATGCCCGCATAAAGCACAGAATGTGGTGAAAAGTTTGTTCTTAACTTAAGGAAAAACATATTTTGGTACAGCAGAAAAGAATGGTGTAGAAATCAAAATTAGTGGAGGTGGTTGTAATGTGCATTTTGGTGTAGGTAGAAACTAACACTACTAACATAAAAAAATATATATATATATGGATTTATATAGTATAAAGCTTTAGTTACAAGTATCTAGATAAAGCTTGGTAGAAATGAAATGCATACAGGGAGTGCAGAATTATTAGGCAAATGAGTATTTTGTCCACATCATCCTCTTCATGCATGTTGTCTTACTCCAAGCTGTATAGGCTCGAAAGCCTACTACCAATTAAGCATATTAGGTGATGTGCATCTCTGTAATGAGAAGGGGTGTGGTCTAATGACATCAACACCCTATATCAGGTGTGCATAATTATTAGGCAACGTCCTTTCCTTTGGCAAAATGGGTCAAAAGAAGGACTTGACAGGCTCAGAAAAGTCAAAAATAGTGAGATATCTTGCAGAGGGATGCAGCAGTCTCAAAATTGCAAAGCTTCTGAAGCGTGATCATCGAACAATCAAGCGTTTCATTCAAAATAGTCAACAGGGTCGCAAGAAGCGTGTGGAAAAACCAAGGCGCAAAATAACTGCCCATGAACTGAGAAAAGTCAAGCGTGCAGCTGCCAAGATGCCACTTGCCACCAGTTTGGCCATATTTCAGAGCTGCAACATCACTGGAGTGCCCAAAAGCACAAGGTGTGCAATACTCAGAGACATGGCCAAGGTAAGAAAGGCTGAAAGACGACCACCACTGAACAAGACACACAAGCTGAAACGTCAAGACTGGGCCAAGAAATATCTCAAGACTGGTTTTTCTAAGGTTTTATGGACTGATGAAATGAGAGTGAGTCTTGATGGGCCAGATGGATGGGCCCGTGGCTGGATTGGTAAAGGGCAGAGAGCTCCAGTCCGACTCAGACGCCAGCAAGGTGGAGGTGGAGTACTGGTTTGGGCTGGTATCATCAAAGATGAGCTTGTGGGGCCTTTTCGGGTTGAGGATGGAGTCAAGCTCAACTCCCAGTCCTACTGCCAGTTTCTGGAAGACACCTTCTTCAAGCAGTGGTACAGGAAGAAGTCTGCATCCTTCAAGAAAAACATGATTTTCATGCAGGACAATGCTCCATCACACGCGTCCAAGTACTCCACAGCGTGGCTGGCAAGAAAGGGTATAAAAGAAGAAAAACTAATGACATGGCCTCCTTGTTCACCTGATCTGAACCCCATTGAGAACCTGTGGTCCATCATCAAATGTGAGATTTACAAGGAGGGAAAACAGTACACCTCTCTGAACAGTGTCTGGGAGGCTGTGGTTGCTGCTGCACGCAATGTTGATGGTGAACAGATCAAAACACTGACAGAATCCATGGATGGCAGGCTTTTGAGTGTCCTTGCAAAGAAAGGTGGCTATATTGGTCGCTGATTTGTTTTTGTTTTGTTTTTGAATGTCAGAAATGTATATTTGTGAATGTGGAGATGTTATATTGGTTTCACTGGTAAAAATAAATAATTGAAATGGGTATATATTTGTTTTTTGTTAAGTTGCCTAATAATTATGCACAGTAATAGTCACCTGCACACACAGATATCCCCCTAAAATAGCTAAAACTAAAAACAAACTAAAAACTACTTCCAAAAACATTCAGCTTTGATATTAATGAGTTTTTTGGGTTCATTGAGAACATGGTTGTTGTTCAATAATAAAATTATTCCTCAAAAATACAACTTGCCTAATAATTCTGCACTCCCTGTATCTGTCCCTGATCAGTGATGATTATTCTTTACTGAACTGAATGATCTTCAATAATAAAGAGGAGGAGACACTGCATGACTAGTAGTAGGTTGGTTAGTAAATTAGTGTATTATCAGCTACAGCAGTATAAGATACACCGGTTTTGTGGATTAAATTTTTGCTCATACTTTGGTCTGACAAAGAATAAAATGCAATGCAGCCTCTACAAAATGGAAAGATTTTGTAAAAACCTTTTTAAAATATGAACACCTATCTGTGTGTAGGCCTTAGAGCGCACCATGTGCTTTCAAAATTGACATTTTATTTAAATGACCTTTTGTTATGTCACAGTAATAAAAGCACAATATTAAAAGAATGAAACAAATAAATATCAACAAAAGAAAAAAAATAAAGGTCTGCACACCACAAACAGTCAACAATTCAAAAGCTGGACAAAACTTTGGAGGACCACAAAATATTTCTATTTCTGCATACAGACACTTGCCATGCTGGACATGCATTCAAAGCTACAACCACAGATATTTCACTTTTAGTGTTTAGAACTTACCATAACTGAGATGTGTAGCAGATGCATGTGTTCATGCAGCACGTGGGCTGGTTCCCGGGCAGTAGGTTGTGTGGTCTGAGCTAAAAGCTCAGACTCAGTCATGGACACATGGAAGTACAGTGTCCCATTTTCCAACCACTGCTGCTTCCAATGTACCTGAGAAATTTCTTCCCCAGTACCAGACATCTCTGAAAAGAACAAAGAGAGAGAGAAAAAAATGTTTTTTGCCTATTTTTTGTTTTTTATGAATAAGACAATGCACATGGACTGTCTGTGTGTACAGGACACGTTTTGCTAATGTTACTCTGTAAGGAAAACATCCATTCAGTTGATCTGAAGAAACTAACAAATAACGGTAACATCATACGCGATTATGTGTGCATATATTTTGTGCATGGCCTTGTCTCTGCACGCACAAACAGTCACTTCCAACTAGAAATCTAACTTCTGAAGATTATAGATTTCTTAGGTTCTGTTACAGCTGCGCAGCTGATTTGGTGAGAGTTGCTGTCAAGCCATTTCTCTGCTTAGCTGCTTTGCAATCCTTATTATGACAACTTATTAAGCCATGGTATTAGTTAGAGATTTGTAGAAATTCAAAAAGACTAAGTGGAAGTCATCACAAATATTTCAGCCATTACAACCAATACATCGCTTCAATTACAGATAAAATTAGTCACAGATGGAAAAGGATTATCCATGCTCATGTCCATTTGTTTACACTATTTTTGCCCATTTTCTTTTTATTTTCCTGTCACCCAAAAACAACAGACTCAAAAGTCTGCCAAAACTTTCAATGGGCAGATAATGGGTTCATTAAGCTCAATTTTAAACATATATATCAGGAACAGTCGCAGAAACGCTGTCACTGCCCTTCTTCTTATCTGCGTTAATCATCCTACATTATATAAACCACCAGCTTCAGGCTAGTACTTACTTGAACTATCTAACAAAGGAAAGAATGAAAGGAAAGCTGGAAAAGTTTATAAGGAAAAGTGTGCAGGAAATGTACGAACAGAAAAAAATGACACACTCAGTTGAGTTTTATGGAGCAATGGAAAAAGGAGATGAAAAAGAGCAGGGGGATCACTGGTTTATCTTGATATGGATCATGGCACAAGAATCTAATGCTATCAAGTGGGAGTGGCTGCTCAGTAGAGCAGTACTGAGAAGCCTAAGGGAGCCTCCGATTGCAAAGCTTGATACAGTATTTGTCATGTGGCTGGGTGACAAGGGCACAGACATCTACTGACATCTTCTATCGGTGGCAGGTAGCAAATGACAAATGGCTTTGGATACAGCTGGTTATTAACCTGCTGACTCTGGGTCAGAGGACACGGGCAGCAGGGGAGGGTTACATGAGCTGTGCTCAGCACTGAGACAGGCCTTTAGGTGCAGGGGGAGAATGCGCAGAACAGACACTGCATAAGAAAATGACACAGTTCATCATGGTAGAAATCATGTTGTTATATGCACAGTTATAGTTACTTTAAAATATAGTCGTGTAGACCACAATTAATAACTATTTTCCCTATTTTATCCTTTTTACTAACTGTCGGGGGGAAGGGGGAGGTGGACTGCACAGAGGCAATCATTACATTTCACAAGCACAAATAATAATATTTTTGGTTATGATGATGATGAATTATTTGACAGTTTATACATAAATCCAATAAAAAACTGCTTTAAGTTATAATGCACATCTTAAATGCAACTCTTCTCTGTGAAAGTGCACTTGAAACGTCCACACTCTTGCAAAAGACCTGGGAAATGCTGTATAATTTTGCTGACTACAGCTTATGATAAAATTTTGTAGGGTGTGACATTCTTAAATCCTACAACTGCTGGCTATTCATCTCTTAATGTTTAATCTGCAGGATGAAGGGAGAGTGCTTGACCTCTCACACCGAGAGATGGTAAAGTTTTGTCTGCTGGGCAACCAGTAACATACCTCCTGTGATGCTACTGTCTCCCGCCAAGCTCCAGTCAATCTTACCTTTCTTACACATTTTGTTTGTTTCAGGTAGTTTTAAATGACTGATTTTACACAACAGTGACAATGAGTTTGATACAGATTAAAAGTGTTCCTGTGTGGAAAAGTAAAAGACACAGTTTGCAGTCACATGCAGAATACATGGGAAGTTTCTAAAACAGTAGATGCTGTGAGGTTGTTGTGTATCTCTGTATGATCATTATGCAGATGAGGAAAGACTATTTTAAGACAAAAGAATGGTGTGTGTGTGTGTGTCTGTGTGTGTGTCTGTCCTTGTCTTTTGTTTTATGAGGCTTGTCATTGGGCATGAAGCCAGACGTTAGTGGGACATAGGTGTATGGCCTCAAGGTCTACTTGTAATTCATTAGGAGGCACATTATTAATGTGTACACGTGCATGAGTGCGTGCACATGTACACACTGGTTAAGTGTGTACACGTAAGCAATACTGCCAAACTGTGTCCAAGGACAGCCCAAAGAAATTCCAGTATTGACGATTTCATAGACTAGGAAAGAAATGTCTCCATGAATCACAAAGTAATTATGGCACATCTTGATTACTGGACCCTCAGAGTGTGAAAACCTCTTTTAAAATGCTTGTGACTTTTTTATTGGCTATCTGTTCATAAAGTTTCAGTAGGAGATAAAATACATTATAGAAATTCTGTTATTCACATATGTCTGATTCTGCATGGATAAAACTGGCCATGAAACACTATGCAACAAAAGTGAAAATACTGATTTGGCCTCTTAACTTTTCATAAGTTTGCCTAACAGTTGGAGGAGAACTACTGAAAGCTTAGCTTAAAATCCTTGATAAAGTCTTCTTATTATTTTCTAAATCCTCTCTGCAGGTACTTAATGTATAAATGAAATCTATTCAGCACTCATTGTCAGCAGAACTCTTATTACAAAACCTGGTGATCATAAGTGCTCACTGTGCGTCTTACTGTGTTTCTCTCTTTGCCTAATTTAATCTGCTTCTCCTCAAGGATCTTTCATCTTTTCCTCCTCAATTTGCAAGCCTAGACTAGAAGTGCTGAGTTCAATTTTGGACTTACTGTAGTTTCTACATTCTTTTAAATTTTGCCTTGAGCAAGAGTGATTTCCACTTAGGATAGTCTCTCAGAGTTATACTTTTGATGACACTGAGGTTTTCCACCAACACAGAGTAAGAACAGTAAGGCCTGGATGACAACACGATAGCTCTTCATTCTTCCTACACAAAATACTCAAAATAGTAATAATAATAATAATAATGATAATATTAACAAAGAAAAGATACAATAATTTGTAACTAGTAAGAATCTGTCTGGGTTTTGGTTTGGGGTTGGCGACGGAGGGTTGAGACACACAATACACTGCTTTTCTGTTACAGTAAAATACTGACAACTCAGCAACTTAAACATGGAAATACACTTGAAATGTTACGTTAAGACATGCAGGGATTTTTTTGTTTTGGTTTTTTTTCCCTCCCCTTTTAATCTGTAGTGGTTCAGTACAGAACCTATTTGGGCTGTGGCTTAACCAATTAGCCAATTAGCGAAAACACCTTGTTAAATGTCAGTTGGTCAGCTCGTTTATTTGTGAAGGTGTGATTGGTCCACCTGGAATTTTTTCTCTTTCTGTTTTTTATTTGAACACAAACTGTTCGACATTTTGCAATGACCTCATTGAAGCCCAAAAGCCAAAATGCGTTGGTCACTTAATAAAGTTGTTCCCTATTACTTGAAGTGTCGCTGGAGTCATGACGTCATCAGATCTTTGTCTTCCCCATGCACCTTGGAAGTAGGTGAAGTTGGGCCAGAAATATTTGTTGCTAGCAGCTGGAAATGGCATAGTTAGAATGCACTCAAACTCCTCTGTCATTTTTAAACCTGTAACTGTCTTTTTATGCAAAATTTGCAGTGGGCTCATTTATGTCTCTAGTGGTTATTGGAGGAAAACACATGTAGATGGCTCAGAAATTGCCAAAACAGTGGATGAAGGTTAGTTCCAATTATTTACCACAGAGAGCAGTAGTCAGTGGTGTAAGCTCCAACCCCTCCATGTTCCCGAATTGGATAAATGAAAGAAATAAAAAATAACAATGGATAAATTGTGAAAAGACCTAAAATGGGTGAAATCAATTTAATCTGGCAACCATATTTATTGTACAAATCTCCTTTACTATTATCCAAAAATGAAATACACATTGAAACATTTCACCATGTACGCTGGTAGAGTATGCTGAACAGCAGTGCAAAGATGTGCAATGATGTCTTCCAGACATCAGCAGCAAAATCTAGGAACTGCTTGCTGACCATGAATGACACACGCACAAAAAAGATTTTAACATAGTGGTGGTTTGGGCATATTTTTCTCATTCAAAGCTTGAACTCATTTAAATACAATATCTCTAAAAATCTATGAGCCCACAGAGTCAAAATCTAATTCAGTGTCAATGGACCATCTCCAAAACATATTACCTAAATACATCTTCAAATCAGTTTTCAGTGCTTTTATTTCCAGCTCAGGGAAGAGCAGCAATTTTGGAGATACTGACTTTGCTATCAGAAATTTTGCTTTAAATTGAAGATGCAGTGTGCTTTAAATTCAGACAGCCACACTGATTACACCTTACAGTATGACTCCTTCTTCAATATCACAAGTACTAATAGAAGAACAACTAGGTTGTATGAGTCCCTACCTGAAGAAGTCTGACAGACGTGAGTTTAAAATAGATCTTGTATCTAATTATAAAGGCGCTGATTAACATATGCATGCCCATACATTCACACATTTTTCTGCTTGCCTACAAAACAACTACATGTTCCCAAAAGGTTAGCATTCATCATTATAAAGGTGATCATAGCTGTGCAGTGTCAGTGATTGTGCAAACCTGACAGCTCCTTGACAGTTCGTCAGCTCTGCAACAACTACATGTCATCAACATTTTCTTTGATGAAAGCTGGCACCCTAAAGGCACTTTGCTGCCTGTCATTACATACGTGGCATAAAGTGTCACTCTATGGCTGATTGCACCCCACATCTCACTGCTTAGGCTGCCTATAGTATGGATGACAACACAATAGGCAGATGAAAATTAAATAATTCACATGAGAAAAGGATGGAATCACTGGCTTCAAATTTCTCTGCAGAAAATGAAAGCAAGGACAGAAAAGGAGAGGTGAGAGTGTGTGTAACGGAGAGGCAAACAGAGTGGGAAACAGAAAAAGGGGAGAAATATTTAACAGTCTGACACTCATCAGAGGTATTCAAGTATATTGCCATACCTTCTAGACATTCAAATTCTGCCACAAAACATTCCTGTCAGCTGTGACAATGGCACATTTGGTATGTTTTCATTTCAGCTTCACACAACTGTCGACTGTCAATAGAAAATGTTCAGAACAACCAGGCTTTAAAATTGTGTCTTTCACTAGCTGCTGCTGATGTGATAACCTTGTAAAATACCAATTACCATGTATAATAACCCTGAGTGCGGAGGACTATCTAGGCAAATCTAGGATGGGCTACAGTAGCAGGGTTCTCCTTCCAGTTTAATACCCACGCCACCCTAATGTCTCATTATGAGCACTAATGGAATAGCTGGAAATCACATAAAGATCAATTGAAATGAGCACAATTAAAAAAGCATAAGGGTTTTTTTTTTCAGAAAATGTCAGTGTTGATTACACAGAGCTTCCACACACTTATGGTGATCACACTAGGTATAACAAAGTAATACGTTAGTGCGTTAACGATGATTTTTACATCGTTAAGTTCTGGACTTTCTATCGATCATTTAAATTGTGAAATAAGTGAAAACAAGTAAATGAGAAAGCAAGTACAGAAAAAGCTGTAAGTACAGTTCTACATTCAGCACATCAGACTGTTGCTGTACTTCCTCGCTCAATCTGCACTGTGGGATCCAATTCTGTTGACTCAACACCTGTTCCTCTGGATGACCTGGTTTTCACCTCACTTCCCCACATGCTCGCCACTGCAGAGGCCACTTTATACTCTTCAATGGCATTTCACAAAATGAAATGTTAAAAGACAAACATATCTACTAATAATATCACCAGTTTCTACATTATTACCTATTATCCCGGGAAGTTTTTAAAAAGGGTTTGAAGAGACTTCTGTGATGATTAAATGTGCTTAATGTAATGGTACTCTCTTAATGGCTCTATTATGTGAAACCATCTCTAAATTAATCATAACTTGGTGAGTTTGTTTAGTGACTATTAGAGTACATTCTAAATGCATATCGCTACTGCGCTACATACAGAATATAGCAAGGAAAACACCAATTACCGTTAATCTGTGCTGTAGGAAAACTATTACAGAACTTAAAACAATAACAACAATTTTGTCTCTGTATTTCTTTAAAAGCGCCTCTGAACAATCTTGTGCTAACGAGAACTCCTAACAGTGTAGTACCACTAAAGCTTTATAGCTGATGTATAAACCCATGCTACCTCCCACTGCGTTTGATCACAGCAGCAGCTGGTGGACTGTGAACTGACCACCTCTTTCAGAAAACCAATTGCAATTTTTGAGCCATCACCAGTCAGACTTCCAGCTTAAAAGAGAAGCTGACGTGTGATTTGAAAACAGGTAACCAAGGTTTGGGTAAAAATAGGACTGAATTGTAGTGAGTGACTTAAATTGAACAGATCGTTCATACATTTTCCCCCCACAGCAAAAATCATAGAAGTTAAGTGAAAGTAACTGTTCACATAAAAGGGGTTTTCAACATAGCAGGTGTGCTTTAACTTTGTAATGCTCAATACTTGTAAAATCAAGTTAGAACTCATTGTTATCTTACAATTTGCACACTTTGTCACTCTGTCAAGAACTGGAGTAAGAAGTATCACAAAACAATTAAAAGAGAGCCACACAGCACAGAACAAGCCAGGCAGAAGTAGGAAGCACAAGATTTCAAAGGCTCTGGAAAGAAAAGTGGTGAGAGGTGTGTCTGAAGACCCCAGGACAACTGTCAAGACAGTGAATGACCGGCCCAGCTGGGAATTGAAGTTTGTTAAAGAAAAACACCACTAGAACCCTGCACATGATAGGACTGCAAAGTTGGAGACCAAGAAAAGCAGGAGATACTCCTTCAAATCAAACTGATGTACGGTAAGGACAACCTTGAGAAAGATTACACATACTGGAAATGTGTCCTTTGGTCAGATGAGACAAAACTAGAGCTCGTTGGCCACATAGTATGCTGCTTGTGTTTGGAGAAAAAAGGGAGAGACATACAACCCAAAGAATTACACAACCAAAGAGTTGTACCTTACCCACCGGGAAACTCAGTGGTGGGAGAATTATCCTGTGTAGATGTTTCAGTGGTATCTCGAACTGTGAATTTCATCAGAGTGGAAGAAATCACGAAGAAAAAAAGATATATCAATTTTTTGAAAGAAACCCTCAAACAGTTAGCAGCATAACTAAACAAAAGTTACTGCTGGTGAAGAACTACCTCAAGACTGAAGTGACTGTTACTGACTGGCTTTAATTCTACTGAACATCTGTGGAGTGAACTGAAGACCGAGGTCCATGCCAGAAGATCCTGGAGGAGGAAAATCTGGAGGACTTTCAGAGATTTGCTGAAATAAGAACGAACTGGAATTGCTCAGGACACATGGGGGTTAATAATTCTGTCCTCATTTGTACAGTGCTGTGAAAAAGTATTGTTGACCTGAAATTCATTGTCACATAATTACCAGTTAAAAATATAAACCTGAGACTACAGTCTCGTGCACCCAGTGTTAGGTGTAATGTGTTACAAAATAATGCATTACTGTAATCACATTTCATTTTTCCGCAATGCAGTAATGTAACATGTTACTGTACTAATTTCAATATTTACAGTGCAGTTACAATTATGCAATCACTTGCACTACAAAGGTTCTTCAGTTACCTGCACACCGGACCGAAAGAAAGTGTCAAACAGACAATCACTTTTCTCCCTACGCACGTCCTGCTGCAGTCACCTGATTTTAGTTTGTGTGTGTGCAGGAGGATAATGGTGAAGTGGTGAAGCGATACAGCTTTTTCAAGAACAGAACTATGGACATAACTTTTAGTTTTATTGCACAAAAGGACAACAGCGCAATGATAAAGTGGAAACTGTATCCAGGAAACAATTGCAATATACTGCTAACACAACTTCTGCTCTTTGCAAGCATCTGCACAGACAGAATGCTAAAGAAAAGTTCATCTCTGGCTCTCTTCCAAAGTATGTTTTTTATCCTGTCTTCCTTCTCTCACCCCCATTCGTCACAGCAGATGGCCGGCCCTCCCTGAGCCTGGTTCTGCCAGAGGTTTTGTCCTGTTAAAAGGGAGTTTTTCCTTCCCACTGTCGCCAAAGTGCTTGTTCATAGGGGGTCATATGACTGCTGGGTTTTTCTCTGTATGTATTATTGTAGGGTCTACCTTACAATATAAAGCGCATTGAAGCGGCTGTTGTTGTCATTTGGTGCTGTATAATTAAAATTGAATTGAACTGAATAGCCAAGAACCCGGAGAGATGATAAAGCTGTGAATGCCAAGCAGCCAGATTAGTATCAGGTAAAAAACTGATGATAAGTCAGCCTTGAAGCCTCCATTTCTCCTGTTCATATTTCTGCCATAGAACTGCTGTAGCAATGGCTTTGAAGACTCTTTGCATTGTGTTGTTAGGTTTGTGTTCATACTTAGGCTAAAAACTAAAAGAAAGATCATATGTGTGTCCATATTAGCATAGAGATTTGTGTTGTTGTCTGGGACTGTAGCCTAAGGTTTATATGGTCAACTGGTAATTAGAGTATGTGACAGTGTTTTCAGATCATTTATTGGAGTAACAAGAAATTAATGTAAAGAGTAGCATAACGAATTACCCCAACACTGCACACACCAACACAAATCCACATCCTAATGATGATACACATACAATCTTTCTTTTAGTTCGTATGGTGTTGAAGGTTTTGTCATCTATGTGATGCAGTCTTGGAGCTTTGGGGAAGGTTCACCACTGCTCACAGTGTTCTGCAGCCTTCAGACCTTTGAACATTGGCCAGGTTCTATTTAACTTCTTTATTCAGCTGATCTAGCAGTAATCAGTTCTTGGTGTGGCTGATGAAACTGAACTCAGATTTAAAAGAAAACTATGTTAACCCAAGTTAATTCACAATTTAAAAAGATGGGGTAACTACTTTGTCCCACAGGGCCAGGTAAGTGGTGACATAACAAATTAAGTCACCATTTAAACAAGTTATTTTGTATTTAATTGGGTTATATTTGTCTTACACTAAAATTCATTTGATGATCTGAACCATTTAAGTGTGACAAAAATGCACAAAACCCCAAAACAAAACAAAAAACAAGTTTAAATACCAAAAAAAAAAAACTTTTTTCAAAAATTTTGTATTATTTTTTAATTTTTTTATTTAACACTATCCAAAGACAAATGCAAAGCAAGAAAGGCACTATAAAACAAGATTTCTTTTACTGTTGAACTAACAGATCTCTAAGAACCTTTTTGTTAAGAGTTAAATTCAATAAACACATAGCTGTTTGTCACTGACCGCACTGTGTGGCTCAGCTGAAGCCTGGATTATCTCTCATTAGCATTGAATACACTATATTGTTTGTGTAACTATCATATCATGCCTGTGGGTGTGCAATTCCATGTACATGCCTCCAAGTACTGTGTATGTATATATCTACATCTATCTATCTATCTATCTATCTATCTATCTATCTATCTATCTATCTATCTGCTCATGGCTTCATGACTTCACTAGAGCTCAAGTCATGATCATCTTCATTTTAAATATAAGTCAATATATTATTTTAATTTCTTTAAATGACATGTTTATTGGGTATTTAGGTCTAAATAGAAATGGACTTTTCTTCAGAACATTACCATCCCACTAAAAAGTACTTCAAGAGTAATGTGTGGCTCTATAAACACTTTGCTCATTGTGCTTTTTGGGATTTGCAAGGCAGAGTGCCAAAAAATGAGCAGGAGCCCTCCTATTCGTAATGTACTTAAAGTGACACATTAACAGGATAAACAGTCCCCTTATCTGCTGAGTGCATAGGCTTCTTCTAAAACACTACAATCCCATTAACAGGACCTATTCTGATTTCACATCTCTCCCATTCACTCCTACTATATGTAAAGCTTGTCCACTGATGGGAGTTGTCTGCCAGTGCCAATGTGGGAGGCTTCAATATAATAATACACACATCAGAATTTACTAATCCTTTGTTTTGGTCTCTTCAATTGAGACCTTGGTCAAGTTCAGTAAGTCACTCACAGTGAAGTCTGTTTCCAATTAAAGCTAAATAAAGGAAAAAAAATAATCTTAACACATACTGTTTAAGAAAGCTTAAATCCTCCTAATATGTAATGTGAAGGATAAAACCACTGCAGTTTTCTTGTTGCACCTTAGCAATTTCTGTTTATTTATTTATTTATTTCAATTACTTATCTTTCCTTAGTATTCAAAGGTATACTTGTATACTAAGAAACTGATCACAATTGAAATAGCTAAATATTTACTGATGGCACTGAATGTTTAGAAAGTGAAGTTGTGTGGGGGGGAAAGGAACAGAATGTAACAAAGATTTCACAGTTTGCAATCAAATCATATTTATCCCACAGATTAAGATATCATACAAGTAAAAGTAAGCTCATCCACGCAGTCTCCCCATATGGAAAAGATATATATAAATCTTATAAAGTTTGTATCTGTCTTGTGTGAAACTTGCATGAAAAGCATATAAGAGTGAAAACAGATATAAGATCCCTTGAAAAATTATATAATGAAACTTGTATGTTTTGGATACTTACTAAAACAATGTATGAAAGTAATGAGAAAGTGGCCACTTTCATGAGTAAATCATGAAAGTGGCCACTTTCATGAGTAATCACATATAAGTTTTTACTATTTCTTTTCCATATGGGTCTCATTAAATTGGTATTATTAAAGTAAATCAACAATACACTGATAAAGTGTATATCTTTGATTATACTGACTAAGTTATTGCTCTAAACAGAAAATAATATGACAAATATAAAATAAAATAAAAAGTGCAACTGTTATTTCACTTCCTCTTTGAAGTAGAATTAATGTAGCATGGAGGTCTGGGAGAGTGCCTGTGGAGCAGCAGAGTGGGGTGATAGTTCCCATTTTCAAAAGAGGGACATGAGGGTGTGCTCCAGTTTCAGGAGTATTACACTGCTCAGTCTCCCCTGGAAAATGTATTCATTTCAGGGTGTGGGGAAGGAGGCTCCAGCTGATTGCATTGCTCCTACTGAATCCAAGGTTTGACAAAGTCTTTCCTGGCTGTGGAACAGCGGACCAAGTTATTAAATTATCTTTGTAAAACTTCTCAAGGTATCAAGGGAGTCTGCAAGATAAGTGGTTCCAGGTCCATTGGCATGGGCCATAATGTCCTTGTATAATAAAGTGGGAGTTGTGTCTGCATCCTTGTAACTAACCATAGGTGATTTGGGCATCTGTTGCCTCAAATCATCTCACTTTGGAGGGTTTTGAAGCAACTAGGAGAAGACCGAGGGTCAGGCCATATATTTCATAAGGCTTGGGCAGGGAAACGTCTCTTGATCCCCCATAAAAATCTCCAAAGACTAAGAAAGATCTTTGCATTCTGCCATCATGACTTGTGTATGTGCTTCCAAAGGAAGCACTACCTTCTCACAACAAAAAACTGCTGATGGCCAGTGTGAAATGCCATTTTTGCAGTGCAGACTTGTTTTTTTACATTACTTATCCATGTCATCATGTGCCACATTTGCATGGCACTGGCCTAGCTGTTAGTTTGACAACTCAAGACTTTCATAGTAAGGCAAATGTCCACACAACATAGAAACTTCTTAGTGATAGCATGTTTGCAGCGTGCAAACATGTACAGTAACAGTAATGTTACCATTAGCTTTGAATGTAGGCCCAAAGGTCGTGCAATGCTGAGGAACACCACTCCAAATTAAATGAATAAATTAATAATTGTAAATTCTCCTTCAAAGAGTTGAACTCGGGAGTTTTGTAGCACGAAAACCACACAGAGAGCCACAACTCCTAAAATATGGGTAATACTATGCAGCCCTTTGCATTCATTGGCTCATCTAACTACTCAGAGCACTTACTTTGTGCTCTAATGGGGGGGGGGGGGCTCTAAATGTGTGCATCTGTATAAAATGGGCTCTGTAATAGTCTGATTTTAAAAGGTAAAACATCTTAATAAAAATGATCTTATTTGGTGATTTTTTTCTGTCTTTTTACCATGAGGGACATGCTTGAGTGCTGGTATAAAAGCCAGAAGAAATGCTGTTTTGCCAAGAGTAACCTTGTAAAAATGTAATGGGATTTCTTCAATGCACCCAGGGTAAAAACAAAAAAGGTCAGGGATGATTTATAGGGGAAGTTCAACTTGAAATCTCATCTCATTATGTAGGAAAAGAAAAGGCTAAATAACCAAGTATATACCAGACTCTGAATATCATTTTATATGTATTCTCATCTTCTTATTAGACATCATCCTCAAGTGACTAACTTTAGCTTGACAAGATGAACCTGACACTTCATTAGTAGATTAATCTGCTGTATGTGGCACAGACTCCCCATTACTAGCATGGTCACTATACTATTTCATTTACACACTTCACTTTGAAATGAGTGACTTATAACAGTAGCGGAAAACATTTTTCTTTTTTCCTGAGTTGTAATACACAGAAAAATAGGGGAGTGATGAGTAGACATCCTATTGGAGCCTACAGGTGGTGTCGGGGTCTTGAAGGGGTTTAAACAGCAGGCAGCACAGCAGGGCTACAGTGGAACTGACATTTCAAGCAAGACAACATTTGCAATGTAAACAGATCACCAAATTAGAGTGTGTGTTTGGCATATGATGTGAGGGCAGAGAGGTGTGTTAGTGTGTATGAGATATTGTAGCTTGGATTGACTGCTTGAACTAGGTGGCCGAATTGATTTGCTTTTCCCTTTAAATTGAACAACTTTCACGAGATGTGTGCGGCAAACCAACTATTAGTGTTCTGGAGATGGGGGCCTAATTACTTATCTGAAATGTACAACAGACCAAGAGCATCAATACGGCATGATTTTTACTTGAGTCTTTATTTATAGTTGTTTTGGAATTTTTTTTAAATGACAGCAACAAGCAAAAAAATTGCCACCTAAAGAAGTCAATAAGTTTTACTTTATTAGTCCTATTTTTTTAGTTTTAGCATTTGTTGGGAAATTTTTTTTGCAGCTATTGCATTTTCAGTTGCTCCCTTATTCACAAAGGATCAGCATAGCACATAAGTGGACGTTCCTTCAGTCTCCTCTCAGAAATACAGGAATCTTTTACTTGCCAAATGTCTTAACCTCTGCAGTATGTAACCACTGGAATCTATAAATGTAAATTTTTATACTTGAATTAAAAATAAGTGAATAAAAAAGTTAGAAAAAGTGTAAATAAATAAATAAAAAACAAGACTTTTTGTTCTAAAGCAACATTTTTCATCTTAACACCTGAACCAATAAAATAATACCCAGAAAACTGAAACTGGAGCGTTTATCGAAACTTCTGACAAGGAAAAAGTAAAAAATACAAATTTCATTATAGATGAGCATATAGGAGATACATATGGCATTTATTGCTTAAAATGCATTGTGCAATTTCAGTTTTTGGGGCAAAACTAGTCATATTGATGATGTAGAGATATCAAAAAGCTCACAAACATATATGTATCAAATATGATACACATAGGGTTTTTGAAATAGAATAAAACATGTTTTCAGTCATGGCATCATTTTTATTATAAATCGGTCTTATTTCAATAAGGACAGGAGTAAGCTTTTGTGGAGACAGCTTTTGACAAAGATTATCCTTGAGATTGATGCCCTTAGAACTATAAACTGCCTCCTCCATTTTCCACACTATACCATCACCTTATCATCAGAGCAGTTTATGTACTTTCTCTTTAGTCCTCAGTAGAACTAAAACCTGAGAATTATTTGCAGCTCTGCCATTATAGTGTCATTTTTCAATGGCATGTTTCATAAATCTCTGCAGCAAGTTCCATGATGAGTAGTTTCGCTGGCAGCCTCCCATCTGTGTCTTCTTCACTTATGGTTCCAGGGCACAACCTCTGCTGCCATCAATAATCTTGTAGTTATTTGATTAATTTCTTTTTGGATGATTTTTTGAAATACTTAAATGTTCAGGGCCTGGCTCCTTATCCATCTCTCTAAAGTGTGGTGCCGCTTGCATTCTCAACTGTTGAGGTTTGAGTAATCCAGCATTCTTTTTTGTATTAACAGGTTATCCTTGAATCCGTTGCCTATTTATGGCTAGTGAACTCATTCCTCTTATCTTATGTGCATCCTCTTGAGGTTTGTTTGTCATGTGCACTTAGAAAAGGACTGTCGTTCGGAGCTAAGTAGCAGGAACCAGCTTGCCAAGTGGGGCCTTTGGTGGATTGATGGTCTCCCTGTACCTGTGCAGATTATCTTTAGGTGTTCTATACCTTTAAGAGTAGCTATTACTCTGACCAATTGCATTTTTCATAATTTTCTGTCATCTCCACTAATCTGCCCTCTGGACAGATATCTGAAATACTGCGGTACAACTGTTAATCTGGTGCAGGGACGGTTATTCAAAGTTGAAATTCTTACAGTAATAGGAAACAATGTATTGCTGATCTTGAGAAACTGTCTTTTTTTTGTTTCCATCTTTATTTATTTTTTTCAAGACATTAATATTCTTCCTCTTCAGTTGTGCGTTTATGGCAAAGTATGCCCAGATTCTGCTATAAATAAGCTGCTATAAATAATGAGCTTCTTCTGATTTTTAAGAGTTAATTAATTTCCCATGAGCTGCATCTCAGGTGATTAATGATGGTTACACCACTGGCATGCTGACTTGGGTACTCGGTCACCGGAGATAAATCAGTGGTGCACTGAGAAGTGTCATACCCCAGCTGTGTCCAACATGTCCACTTTAACTGGCTTTGTGACCAATGACACAATTATGGGGTGAGTGTGGATGTGCATGATCATAAGTCAAGTTGTTCGCTATTCTGGGGCAAAGGGACACGATGACAAGTGTGTAGTGGATCCCTATATGTTTGGACGCTTTCATTTTTTTGGTTAACACATTTTTCTTTCTCTTTGTTATAAATAAAAAAATTAGGCTATTGATTTTATTGCCCAGGATTATTTTCGCAAAGATGTGATTAGGCAGTGTCAGCTAAAGGAAAAGGAAAGAAGCTGCTATGATGGACACTAAATGTTAGCCATAGTACAGCAAATCCATGTGAATTAGTAATGTCTGTGTTTTACCCTTTGCGAGCTTTAACCACCATACAGAGATTCTTTTACATAGATGGGAAAAGTAGATAATATCAATTTTTGGTACATAATGTATCTCAAAGGCCTATATTTAGGACCAGAGCATGAGGAAGCATTATTATGTTTTGACGAAAACCGTTTTTGCTTTTACCTGAAATCATTCCCCATCTTAGACAATTAATGCTTTTTTACTCTCAATATTCTATTGTTGTGCAAAAATGTGTTCCATAGTGTAGTGAACTGCATGACATGACGGTGACTCACCATGCAGAGTAGAAAGAGAGGCAGCATTGAGGGTGTGGCAATGTCATTCCAGCAGTGCACTACAGTCTCAGTGCCCGGAATGTTGTGCCTTCACTTCATGTTAAGAAGGCACATTATTTATAAAAATGGTCAAATTTCACAACCTTATTTGTTGGTCTGTGTGGGGTTTTTTTGTCTTCTCACTTGTACAAAATATATTAAAGTATATTTTTTTAATACCTCAAAAAAGAAAAACACAAAATTGCTCAAGTATCTTTAAGCCTGATTACAACCTTGAGAATACATAAAATATATAACTAAGTAGCTGAGTGACACACGGCGCACTATAATGGCCTTTTCTTTAATCTGATGGGTCTTTACAGTTATCTCAAACTGTAAGTGTAATGGAAGTGACACTTACATTTAGCCAAATCAAAATTACAAGTGTCAGAGGAAATGGTTCAGTGTTCTGTTGGAAGTGCTAGACTTTTGCAAAATAACCACAGAAATGCCCGTGCTTGTGAACAAACATTTTTTTTGTAGTTAAATATGTTATTCATGCTATTTATATTGCAAACCTGAAGGTGTGCTGGAAACTGACTCATTATAAATGGTTCACGCAGGATAGCGCTTTAATGTATGTTGACAAATAACTCCTGCTGGGCCTTTCCTGGTGTCCCTTTTCAATACACTGAGTAATAGAGGACATTGGTGGAGCACTCCATCTTCTTTTGTAAGAAGCCCAGCTAGCATAACATATGGAGCATTTGAGTTGGAATTTACAACAGTGCTTTCAGAAAACAAAGCAAAAACAACAACGACAAAAATAAAACAAGAATTGGGTCAGCTACTTTTTATAAGGATGTTGATAAATCTTTAGCTGTATAAATATTTAAATCTAAACTGAATGAAACTTTAAATAATTAAAATAACTTAAGAAAAAAGTTCTTCCTTCACTTTTAATAAAATGTATCTCTGGAGGTATTTTGAGATTTAACTATTATCTATTAAGGGTCTTTTAAGATATCTATTATCTTAAAAGACCCTTAAAAGACCCTTGGCAAAAATGGCAAAGATGTGTGGTAACAACTTTACATACACAGACAAAGATGGTGCAAATACGTCTTAAAAACATAATGAAGAACCAAAATGATCAGACTTTAGCAGAATCCATAAATAGCCCTGCAGAGTTACTTTTTTCAATGAACTGATTATAGCCACGTTTCATATAAATATCCACTGCCTATCATAATGTAGAGTGCTTACCAACATCAATAGCAGGCAAAAACTGCGATCCTTTTCTGCATATTCTGTCTTTATATTCATCACTTGATAAGTTGGATTTAAAATTGCAATCGCAGCTCAGTGGTTTTAAACATTTGCATCATATTACAGATTCAAAATTTCACCAAGGCGATATCGTTTGCATGATTCAGAAGACATTAGCAGAGTCTATAAAGGTCTTCCAGTGTCGCAGGGAAATGAAATCACAGGATATGACTGTCACCTACCCGTGAAACAATATTCACAAGAAAAAAATCAAAAGAAAATAGAAAAAAAAAAACAGCTATTGCTGGGTTGTGGCTATGAATGTACTTGGAAACTGAATAAGAGCAGTATTACTATTTAAAATTCACTTCATTCAAATCTCAAACTAGAGGGCACTGCCAAGGCCAGTGCCCTATCTATCAATTTTAACAAACGTAATGCTCACCTGCACCAAAATTTTAATGGGTTCTCCCTCTGCCCATGTTCTCTCATTCTGCTAAGCTTTATGGAAGTCAGCTGCATATATCTTGCCTCATCTTGCTGACATTTAGACAGAAAAACAAAGAAAACAACAGTGAAAACCTATGCAACAGGCAGGAGAAAGAACAACAATTTGTGTCATTATGAAACAAAAGCCATAAAATTTAAACTTAGTTATCTTAAGATCGAAACAGGCTAAAAAATTTAAAACTGCTAATATCCACATAACTCCTCCCAAACAAATTAATCCATAACAAACATTCTAAAAGTAGATGATTTCCAGCTGTCCCTGATGTCCTCACCACGCAGTCCACCTCCTTGTGAAAAGAATTAAAAAAAAAAAACCTCAAAAGACCTTAATCCCCTCTAATTCCTCTCTTTTGTCTTTCCCTCATTTTTAGATAAATAAATAAGTAGAGAATCAGAGGCAACTTGGCATGGTATACTTTATTAGTGTAAGAGGCTTATCGTCAACATATGAACCCAGTTCCAATATCACTCAGTACTATATAAAGTTTCAGCTCTGGCTACTGACAATGGGAATGAAAATGCAAAAGGAGATTAAGGAAAAGCTGCAGAGGACCACTGAGACAGCATGTGGTATGGTTGATAGAGAGAGAAATATCTTGAAAAGTTCATGCAACAAGTACATCAGAAGAATGTCAGACTGTCATGCTAGCCCACTGTGAATGTTCCCAGTGACAACATATCTTTTTTACTGGTAAATAGTGGAAATATCTAATACAATAAATCTTGGATTAATATTATTCTCTGGCAAAGGGTACCCATTATTGAAGTAATTATTAGAAAAAAATGAAACTCTCTTTTGGGGAAAGGGAATGTATACTTCTTGGCAGTGTACTTGTCATCTGATATGTTTTCAAAAGATCATTGGCCCCTTATCACTGCTTCAAACAGCCACGGATCCTTTTGACAGATGGGCAGTAACGCGTTACTGTAATCTGATTACTTTTTTCAAGTAACGAGTAAAGTAAGGGATTACTATTGCAAAAACGGTAATTAGATTACCGTTACTTTTCCGTAGGAACGCTGCGTACGGATGAATAACTTGAAAAGGTTTGGGCTATATACAATGGTCACTTTAGGGTCTTTGTAATAAAATGTATGCTTCCGTGTTTTAAAATTCCTAAGCCAAGGCTTAGGGAAATTTGTTACACGTTTTTCAGCGGCATGATTATTTACCTTGCATGACTCAAATAAACCTACTACATAAACATGTAATTAAAATTTAAGCAATAGTGTGGTTCACATTTCTGCAATATGCATTATGGGAAATGATGTAAATGGCCCTGTTGAAAAGCCATTATTATTATCTTGTTAGTTCTGGTTTTGTCACCCCAATAAAGTAGTTTTCTTGCAAACTGCTGGTTTACTTGTGGTTCCTAGGGTATTTAAAAATAGAATCTGAGGCAGGGCCTTCAGCTTTCAGGTCCCTCTTCTGTGAAACCAGCTCCCAGTTTCGATCCGGAAAACAGACACCCTTTCTACTTTTAAGATTAGGCTTCAAAACTTTCCTTTTTCTATAATGTATATAAGTATGGCTAGATCAGGTGACCCTGAACCCTCCCTTAGTTATACTGCATAGGGATGGGACTCAAGAACTGGTTATTGTAGAGAAGCGATTCCCAGTATTTCTTGGAATTATTAGTCCGCCTCCCTGTTGATCCCACTTATCAGTTCTGTTTGCACTTAATACTACAATTAGTTGATTTCAGTTTGTGTGCGGGAGGAGGAAAATGGCGCAGCCTGTAGCACATATATGCACATTACTTCTTTTTTGACGGCACAAAGGGACAAGAGCGCAACGCGTTAGTGCAAACTCCAGAACAGAAACAACTTAATTATGCTTCGAACACAACTTCGACTCTTTGCAACTGTCAGCACAGACAGCATGCTAACACTAAGCTAGCCAAGAACCCAAAGTGATGCTAAAGCTGAGTGAATGCGAACCACACCCCAGCAGCCAGACCCTGGACTTCAACAGGTAACAAAAGCAGGAATGAGCAGATAGGCTGTATCCTCTGTTTCTACCTGTCCATATTTTTAAAGTAGAATCACTGTGGCGATTGTCTCCATTGTGCTAGTTTCCATCTCTGCTTTGTGCTGTTAGCTTTGTGGCAATACTTAAAAACAAAGAGAAAGGTCATTTGTGTGTCCTCAGGATAGAGATTTGTGATTGTGTTGGAGTGTACCCTTTAGGTATATATTGGTAACTCGTTATGAGACAATGCATTTCAGGTCACTTTACTGACCTAAGTTAAAGTAACGTAACAAGTAGTAAAATAAATTACTTTCTCCTAGGAGTAATTAAGTAACGCACTGCATTACTTTTAAGAAACGTGTTGTAATAAGTGTAATAATTACTTTTTTGAGTAATGACTCTAACACTGATCAAGTGATATCAATAATGGAATTGCTAAAGTCCAATCCCTTGACCTAGCTTATAAAGCACCTTGAGGTGAGTGTTGTGCTATATAAATAAAACTGAATTTCATCGTATTTCCATAGACACTGTTTCTCAATGAGACATGTACAGTTTGCTTATCAACTTGTTTTCTTTGGGTCAAACTAATAATACGATCTAATATGAGGCACTATCAAGGTGGTACAACATACTATTGCAGTCCATTATGGACTGAGATTTTTCTTTCTAATCAGTACATCTCTAGATCAATAATAATCATAAATTCTTGCAATAGCTGGAGACAAATTATTGGCACAGCAAAGGAAATTAAACTTTAATAACCCATTTATATATTATATGTTATTGGGTGTGTGAGAGTATTACCACATTGTACTTTTAGATTAACAGCTTGGTTTTAAGATTGTGTTTTCACATCACCACCATAACTTTAACAGGAACAGGAACATTGAATGACAAATAATACACTGGAAGTTTGCGCCATCTCACTAAAAAAAGAAGCGTACAAGTTGTTATGAAAATTAAGTACTTTAAAAGTCGTGCTGACGCAGACAGACTGCTTCAGATTGCTTTTTACAGGCATTTCAATGTTCTGACTTACAGACCCTTTCACCTGAAAAACTGAGAGCAGACAGTGGTGTCAGAGTGGAGTTGTGTGAAGGCAATTCATTGCTGATTAGATGAATGAATAAGGTTCTAAAATAGGTAGCTTAAAAAGCTTTCAGATCTCTTTCTCAGAAATGCATTTGAATTCTAATGTTCTTCTCTGATGAACGAGTTATGAAGCAAACTGTGCATGTGTCTGCGGTGTCATAATATACAAAAGAAAGCTCGCGTATATCACAAGGAAGGACAATACTAGTGGCATTTGCACACACATTTGAGAACACACCTCCCTCATCTCTGATGTCACTCATTCGCTGAAAAATATACCTCAACAGGACCGAGGCTGAAAATATACATGTTTATAACATGGAATGAAAGAATAAAGGCATATGTCATTGTGATTGTGCGTTTTTCCAAAATAGACAAATGAGAAAAAAAAGATAAAAAGAACAGAAGTGGCTAAGAAGAAATGTCCAACCACAGTGACTCACTCAGCTACAATAGGAGATTTCATAAAGGTGTCAGTTCTGTCTGGCCTCCAATGTCTCCATCATCCTACTTTGGCTTGCTACTGCAGCATGATATCAATTATTTTCTGTGGGCAACAGTCTCCTGAAGAGGTCTTACTGTTATTATAGCAGACAGCATCTCCCACCAGCCAAGGTAGCTAAGTGGTCTGGCAAAAGAAAAAAAAAGTGACATTGTCTGCAGTTACATTACAAAGGAAAGGGATATGCTGTAGATTATATAGGCCTTGTTGTAGGTTATGAAAACAATGTCAATGTGATACATCATATTTCTCATACTAAAATTCTTAACATCCTCATGTTTTCTTTTAGAACCAAGTTTAAGGATTGTTTAAAAAAGGTTTACAAGATTATTAATTGTAAGTTCGCAAAAGTTAAATGCAATTTAAAATCTGTGTGTGAACGATTTACTCAAAAATCAGTTTGTTTACACCTAAGCAAGCATATCTGATGTTGTTTAGTTAATGCATCGCATGCATTAACCAGACAACCATGCATTCATGGCAGATCACTAACAGCACTCATCTAACCCCAACCACACACTAGTATCTGTCAGTCTGTATTAGCTCTCTGAATTCTAGTCCACGTGTACTTTCTTGCAAGCTACCAGGACCTCCCACAGAGGAGCACACAGAGTCTGAGAGGTAATCTTTTCAGCTTTTCCTTCCACAGTTGTCCCCCATTGTGCCACAGGCCTGCATGTTTGAAGTTGAGGTAAACCTGCCTCCATGTGTTTTCTCCACCACTGATTGTGATCAGAGGTCTGCAAGTGGATTTCTATCTCACCTGGATTCACTTGACTGGTACATTGATTCATATCAGTGCTAAGGCAGCTTTAGATGAGGAGCTGTAGACGTATGTGACGAATCGGAGAGGATGAAACACTGTACATTCCCAGGTGAGTGTGTCACTGTGCATGCATTTGTGGGATTTCAATAAAGAAGTATGGCTCAGTGTTATAATATGGACTGCCTGCTTGACTTTTTTTTTGGCATGGTCACATTTTTACAGTGCCTTTGTGACATTTGGTTCATTTTTTGTAGTAATTCCTGCCTAAAACTGTGTTGGTCCTCCTTTTGTTGCCAAAAGAGCCCTGATAGGTCAAGGCATGGATTCCACTAGACCCCTGAAGCTGTGTCTATGGTATCGGGCACCAAAATGTTAGCATCATGTCCTTTAAGTTCTGTACTGTAGCAACTCATGTTGTGAGGCGGGGCCTCCATGCATCAGACTTGTTTGTCCAGCACATCCCAAAAATGCTCAGTAGGATAGAGATCTGGGAAATTTGGAGGTCAAACCAACACCTCAAGCTCATTGTTGTCCTCCTCAAACCATTCCCAAACTATCTTTGCTTTGTGGCAAGACTTATGCTGCTGAAAGAGGCCGCAGTCATCAGGGAATACGGTTTCCAAGAAAGGTTTACATGATTTGCAACAATGATTGAATGATTGGGTAGGTGGTACGTGTCATAGTATCACCAAAGTAGTAAACGAGTACCACATGACTTCTCTGCAGCTCTCATTTATGGACTTTATCACCTATGCCATGATGGTGAAGAAGGGGACATAGACTAATTCATCTGTTATAGTAAGCAGTGCTGCATACTTACTGAAGAGCAAAATTGTCCATGTTGGTCTAATAAAACCACAGATGTTAAAGCAATAAATCCCCCGGTTTGGCACTTATACTGTCTTATAGTATACTCAGAGAGACACTATTGCCAATCCCTCTCATGCAATATAATGAATTAAGAATCAGCTATGTAGCCAATCTTCTGTTTTCTGGATGGATTCATGGTTAGGCCACATTTATTAAACAGGCCACGACTGCTCAGGGACTGTATCACATGACTGCAACAGACGGCCACTGTCAGATGTCATTAGAAAGCAACTCTGTTTCCTTTAGACAGCCTACAGTGTTAAGAAGCACAGCGAGGAAAGAATTAAAGAAACTAGGGTTTAAACATAAAAAAATAAACAAAGATAGCCTTAACCAAACCCATGATACTAATTCATTTCTACCATTTTAATGATTGCTTGTAATTTTTACTGATCTTGAGCACTAGTTTTGTTTTTAGTTTGTTAAGCCAGTCAGTACTAGCCCATGATTTATTCCAGCATAAAACAAGACATCTTACTGAAGTGATGAACCAGTGTTGTTTCTACACATAACAGACAGCCTTTCAAAGAACCTATTTAAATAGTATTTTTAGGTTATTTGTTACTAGCAGCCAGCTACAAAGATACATAATTTGCCCCCATTTCTTTATTTGAATCTACTAAAAATATCAAAGAGAACAATATAGGACAAGTATAAAATAGTATTTTCCCTCCAAAGAGCTAATAGCTCAAAACTTGCCATATCTTGGCATGATGTGCAGTGTGTGCAAGTCAAAAAATTGAGAAAAATGGACAACTGGAAAACAAAAGAAGTGGTAAGCCTAAAAAAAATATCTGCAGCAGATGAACAGTACCTGAAAGTAATGTCCTTATACAATAAGGCAAAAAAGTAAAGATGTCACACAGGACCCACGAGTTCAGCTGAGCCATCTACTGTTTGCTGAAGCCTCAGCAGAAATGGTCTCAGCAGAAGGGTGACTCTCAGGAAGTCATTCTTAAGAAAGGTAATCAGGGAGACAAGGTTGAACTATGCCAAATTAAAACTGGAAAAACTGGACTGAAAATCAGTAGCAACAGTGTCTTTTGAAGTGATTAACTGAAATGTAAAATTTTGATTCAAATCGTTGTCAGTATGTGCACTGGAGGTCAGCAGAGAAGCAAGACAGTAAATGCCCACTGCTATCTGTAAAATGCAGCAAAGGTTCTGTCATAGTTTGGGAATGAATTTCAAGAAGTGGCACTGGGGATCTTGCTCAACTTGATGTAACAGAAAAGTGCTGCCAAAGTTTGATCCAGCATGTAATGCTATCTGGAAAATGTGTGACTGGCAGTGGCTTCATTTTTCATCCAGACAATGATCCCATATACACTGCCATCCTGGTATGCAGTAAAAACAGAAAAACACATGATGGGACAGTATCAGTCATGGACCTCCACAGAGGCCAGACCTTAACATTATTGAAGCAGTGTGGAATTATCTTGACTGAGATCTGTACAATCTGACCCAGTATGAACCTTCCAGATCCCTCAGGTCATCTGGATCTGGTCTTTTATCAGTTCCCAGAGTCAGAACCAGACACGGAGAAGCTGCATTCAGCTTTTATGCTCCTTATATCTGGAACAAACTCCCAGAAAGCCTCAGATCAGCTGAAACACTCAGTTTATTTAAATCCAGGTTGAAGACTCACCTGTTCTCAGCTGCATTTGAATAAAGCACCAAATCCACACTTTTAAGCTTAAATTTCAAAACTTACATTTAACTACTGATTTTATCTACTGTTCTGATTTTATCTGTTTTGATTCTATATACTGTTTTGTTTGTTTGTTAATTAGTTTGTTTGTTTGCTTGTTTTAATCAATTTTAAATCATGCTTTTTATTTGTTTTTGTTTCTAATGTCTCTGTAAAGCACTTTGAATAACCTTCTTGTTGAATTGTGCTATACAAATAAACTTGCCTTGCCTTGCCTTGCCTTACAAAAGGAAAGCAACATCCAAAGAAAAGCTTTGAATGTCCTTCAACAAGTCTGGAGAACGTTTCCTGAAGACTATATAAAGATACTACAAGAAAGGTGCCTAAGAGAGTTCAGGCTGTTGATGAATAAAGGTGGTCATACTGAAAAGAGAGAGGCCTTGAATCTTGTATAAACTCTGTTTTGTGCCTTATATACTGTATTCCTAGGTGTGTTTACACATTTCAGTAACTCACTGCACCGGTTTTCAATTTTTCCAGTAAAATATAAAGAAATATGGGATGGCTTAAGCTTTTTTTTTACAGTACTGTGGCGCCGCAGAATATATTACTTGAACCCATGGAAATGAACTTAGGACATAGTTAAAAACTTTGTTGATTATAAAATTGTGGAGTCTGTTTATCTGTACTAAAAAGCCATGCTCAAATATTTATCAAGATGCCAGGCAGTCTTGGACTATCATAGCTTTGGTTGCAGGCAAACATTGGCTGTATTTCTTTCCCTTTTTTTGCTCTGCACTTTTGTTGCCACTGTACCCGCAAGAATTCTCCACATTGAAAAGTAAAATATTTCATTCAGTTGATGCTTTAAAGGAATTGCATGTTCTTTCCCTACCGACATAATTCAAGGAGAGCATTTTTTCCTGAATAAATCTGACCCTTATGCTCTGTGATGGATCCTATGCTGCCCGTACTCGCAGTGATCGGACAAACAGTTGTTTTTTTGACTTAAAAGCTGAACATCTGATTTTGCCTGAAGAGGTAAGCTTTAAAAAATCAATACAATTTCAAGCTGCAGTTTACACACAGGGTTAAACAACTATTTACACTCTCTATGTGACATTAAGGTTGAGTTAGGTCCAACAGCTTCTCTATTTCAAAATCTGAGTAAACAAAGTAACATTCTTGTCATTATATATATATATATATATATATTTAAAATTTTTGTCTGCTTCTTCTGACATTCTTCCTGTGGTTTCATTACAAAGCAAAATAAGGTCCTGTTTCTGTACAATTAAGAGGGTCTCCAATTCCTAAAGTCTGGATAGAGGAAGTAATAATAATAATAATAATAATAATAATAATAAATATAAACTTGATTTATACATCACCTTTACAAGGTGTTTTCCATAATTTGAAGCAACATCAAAAACAATTCCAAATACTTTAAAATGCATACAGTACAAAGCAATAAAAAAAGAAGGCAAGAGTCTGTTTTTAAACCTGGACTGTGGAACCTGTAACAATAAATTATTATACATAAAATATCACTTTAGTGTGGGCAAAAAACTAAATTCAAAACATTTTGTGAAATTTAAGATGAACATTCTAATAATAATCACAATATGCTATTCTACATGCCTTACTTTATTATCTAATTATGCAGTTTTAAAAGAGTAGCTGGAACATGAGCCTGAGTTGTTGAATATGAGAAGACACCATTGATCAGACTCTACTTGGCTCTAGGGGATAGTTTCACCAGGAGGCTCCTATATACCTTGTGGGCATAGCAGCTGTTTCACTGTTTGTTGGTGGAAAAACCAGGGACAACAACAAAGAGCACCAATGGTGCAGCGATTTCCATTGCATGATGGCCAACTTTCATACACTAGTTGTAACAATGTGGTGCCCATTAATGTAATTCAACCTCGAGTATATGCACATACATAAAACCTGAATTCAAAATCCAAACAGAAAGTGGAATATTTCTGTTTTTATTAAAACAAACAGACAAACAAAAAATATTAAGGGTCTCCAGTCAATATATGAAATGTGTGCTTGTATTAGTGAGGTGGAACTTGGCATCCCAGTAAATGAGAAAATTGAGCTTTCTGTTTAATGCTGTCTTATGGTGTACTTTAACCTAAATCGCAATATTTTTAAACATAATCAAATTCCTTAATTAGAATCAAGACAGGTAGCTTAATCAAATCAGACAGTGAAAACAATTATATATTAAAATCTTAGATACTAGATAATATAACATATTTTCTCTTAATTTTATCATATCCATAGCGAGCATGTTTATTTGTCTGTACAATCTGGATAAACTACTGGATAACTGTGAATTCCCACAGCCAGTTATCTCAGGCATAGTTTAATTTAGTAATCTATGCAAAACCCATGAAGAGTACATAATTTCAAATGCTGAGAACTAAAATTCTGCCTAAGCTTGACTAATGTTTTGCACATTTGTGTGAATCACTGCAAATGGATGTAGTCAGTCATATTGATGAGTCCTCTGATATGGCATCAAAAAACTCATGTTTTACAATTTTAATATGATGTGGGGTCCTCATGCCCTAGAACAACACCCCTAAAGAGTAAACACAAATAAGTGACACTGGATCTGAACATTTATACACAGATTTTTAGGAAGGTTAACAGTCAAAAAGTCCAATTAACACCTTCCTGAAAGACTACTTTAAACAGTCTAATATGAATATATGAATTCAGTTCAATCAGTTTTATCAGTAAACACTTTTATTTACATAATGCCAAATCACAGTTGCTTCAAGGTGCTTTATATTGTTGTGTTTTTAAAGTGTTTTAAATTTGATTCTGAATTTAACAGGCATCTAATGAAGAGCAGCCAGGGGAGATATGCTCTTGCTTTCTAGTACCTGTCAGCATTTTGCATTTTGAATCAACTGAAGGCTTTCAGGGAGTTTTTAGGACATCCTCATAATAATGAATTACAGTAGTTCAAACTAGAAGTAACACATGCATGAGCCAGCTTTTAAGCATCAGTCTGAGACACAATGTTTCTAATTTTAGAGATACTGTGCAAATGAAAGAAAGCATTCCTGCATGTTTGTTTAATATGTGCATTGACTCCAAGACTCCTCACAATGTTACTGGAGGCCAAGGTAATGCCATCCACAGTAAGCCTCTGGTTAGACAACAAATTTTGAAGATTTTTAGGTTTTATCTGAATTTGCAGGAAATTAGACATTTTCCAGGTCTTTATGTCTTTAAAGACATAAAGACCTGCAGTTTAACTAAATGATATCTGTTATCTGGCTTCATGGATAGATAAAGCTGGGTATCATCTGCATAGGAGTTCAAATGTATGCCATGTAGTGCTGTCAGCATTAATCTCGTTAAAATGACGTTAACGCCATAACCAACTAACGCGTTAACGGGCTAACGCGTTGACACCGTGCAGCCCCACGCACGGGCCGATCCGCGCTAACTTGCTAACAGAGATTTGCCGCATTAATGCGGTTATGGCGTTAACGTCATTTTAACGAGACTAACGCTGACAGCACTAATGCCATGCCTTATCTGGATACTGCCTAAGGTAAGCATGTATAATTTAAACAGAATTGGTCCTAGCACTGAACCCTGTGGAACTCCACGATGTGTGAAAAGGACTCTCCATTTAGATGAACAAATTCGAGTCGATTATTGATTGATTGATTGATTGAATCTTTATTTTGAACATGTTGAAAAAGTACAACAAAATAGAATTAAAAGAGACAAATGAACAAAGCAAAACAAAAGGAAAACGAGCAACCACAACTCCAAATAAAGTTCATGTTCAAAAAGGAGCAGGAAGAAGCATAAGCTTATTTAATCCCACCCCTTTTCCACTAAATAGTATCAGTAGACTACAAAAATACCTCCTTGCAATTACATTATATGTCATGTGTAATTTTTTTTTTTTTTTATATATACATATATGTTTCTGTCTATCCATACATACACATACGCACATATACACATTTTCACCTCAAGGATACACAACCTACAAATATATACCCATACCAACATACCCGTGCACCCGCACACACATGAAAATATTAGACAAGAACACCCTATCAAATCTCTACCTTTCCCTGTACCCTGTAAAAACCATATCCTTAAACCGCTTTTTAAACTGTGCCATGCTCGGACATTGCTTCATATCTTTACTTAGTCTGTTCCACAGCTTCACTCCACACACAGAGATGCAAAAACTTTTTAATGTTGTACGGATACGAGGATGTTTTAAATTTAATTCCCCCCTCAAATTGTATCCCCGTTCCCTTTTAGAAAACATTTTTAGAATATTGTCAGGAAGCAGGTTATTTATTGCTTTATATATAATTTGTGCAGTGAGAAAATGAACCAGATCTGTGAATTTTAGAATTTTTGATTTTAAGAACAGTGGATTTGTATGATCTCTGTAACCAGTTTTATGGATTATCCTTAAGGCCCTTTTTTGTAATATAAAGATTGATGATAGCGAACATTTGTAAGTATTGCCCCAAACCTCTGCACAGTAATTCAAATACGGTGCAATCAGGGAACAATAGAGAATGTGGAGTGATTTGTGGTCCAGAATGTGTTTTACTTTACTCAAGATTGAGACACTTCTTGAAATTTTGTTATGTATATGATTTATATGAGACTTCCAGTTTAATTTATCATCTATAATCACACCAAGAAACTTATGTTCAAGTACTCTTTCAATTTCCACACCATCTATATGAATCTGCACTTGTGCATTTCTAAGGGAATTCCCAAATAAGATAATTTTAGTTTTACTTAGATTTAGCGATAGTTTGTTCCTGTTAAACCATTTTTTAATTTTGCACATTTCTGAAGTAATTGTATCCAGCAGCTCCTTTAGATTCCCCCCAGAACAAAAAATATTTGTGTCATCTGCAAATAATACTAATTTTTAATATATCAGATGCCTTACAAATATCATTTATATAAATAATAAATAATTTTGGACCCAGTACAGAGCCCTGTGGAACACCACAAGCAATGTCCAAGCATGATGAGGAATGGACACCCAGCTTCACAAATTGTTTCCTGTCACTTAAATAATTTTTCACCCATTGCAGTACAACCCCCCTGATCCCGTACCGTTCCAATTTATTAATTAATATGTCATGATTGATTGTGTCGAATGCTTTCTTGAGATCCAGAAATACTCATACTGTTTCTGATCTATAGCATTTGTAATCTCCTCAATTGATTCGATTAATGCCAAAGATGTTGATCTTTTTGATCTGAATCCATATTGACTGTCAGAGAGTAATTTATATTTATCTAAGAATTTGTCTGATCATTTATTAAACAGGTTTTCTAGGATTTTGGAGAATTGTGGTAGTAAAGAAACAGGCCTGTAATTTGTGAAGTGGCGTCTATCCCCCGGTTTTATACAGCGGCACAACTTTAGCTATTTTCATTTTGATTAGATAGATAGACAAGATAGACAACTACTGCCAGCTTAATTAATAGATATAGGTTGATTATTTTTAAGATTGAACCATTAATTAAAGGTAGGACTTATTTGAGCAATCTTGTAGGAATGGGGTGTAAAAGTCACGTTGATGGTTTGGATGAAGTAATTACTGAAGTTAACTCACAAAAATCAACTGGAGAAAAAGAGTCTAAATAAATATGAGTAGTATTGAAAGTAGCTGTACACAATGTTGTGTCTGTGAGATGGTTGTGAATATTTCTTTTTCTCTAATGTTTAAAATCTTTTTACAGGCTAAATGAAGATCTTCTAAATTAGTAAGACGCCATTTCCTGTTCAGCTTATGAGTTATCTGCTTTAAGAGGTGTGTTTGAGAGTTATACCAGGGAGTAGAGTACTTCTGATTTGAGCCACAGTATCCAGAGTCGTATGCAGTGAAGATGTAAAACTATTAACAAGACAATCGACCTTTGTGGGAGTAGAGTTCAGGTAGCTGCTCTGCACTGTGTTGGCACATGGCATTGAAGTGGATAACACTGGGGGAATTATATCTTTAAACTTAGTTACAGCACTTTCAGAAAGAGTTGGGCCAACACAGCCTGAACAGTAGTGTCATGTCAGAAAATGGTAGTGGATATATCTATACTGACTATACTGTATTAATTTGTGAACTGTGAAAAGGTCAGCCACATCCTCAAACATTAAAATTATTTGAAACTAAATCGAGGAAACAATAACACATACAAAAAAATGGTGTATCTATCACCGTTATAGCACTATACTAAGGGGTTTAAGACAACTGAAAAATTTGGCTGGTTATAGTCCGGGTGTTGATAATTTGTGGTTGCAGTACGCATCTAGCTAGTGCTACAAAGAACGAGCATGCAAAAAGTTAGTAATTTTTTCAATTTTAAAATGTAACAGCTCAGCTAATATCACCAAACACAAAAACTGTTTCTTTGGAGTTAGTCACACACACGTGTCTTCTAACTAAAGGTATAACAACTATATTTCTCAGGAAGAGGAAAGAATGAGAGCGTCAGCTTTTATCATTATCATATTTTTAACACAAGTCTTCGTACTACTTAAATGCCAAATATGTGTACTTTTACCACGTCAGCTCATGACGTGTATTATGTAAATGTATGTTGTCTAATTGATACCTCAGCATAACAAAAAATGACTTAACAAGAGTATAAAGCAAGCACTCTTCTTCCTTGTTCTGCTTTTCTCTGGGAGACATCACTGCAGTAGAAAAAAAAATCAATACCCTAAAAATATGTTTGTTTTGATCCCTGTATATTAGATGTTGACTTTCTTAAGCCATGTAACCTTTAACTGTCACTGGATCAATAGGTTGGAAACTAAGAAGGCTGTTCAAATCCACTGACAAATAACATTAAGTAGACAAAGGAGATTTTTTTTTCTTTCTCTGAAAACAACATAAAACATAGCACTTATGATGCAATTTGCATGGAGAAGGGAAGAAAAAAGCAAAAACACTGGCTCTAACTTAATTAGGTTAAGGAGAAGAGTGCCCGCCTGTAAGCAGCTATCATCCATTAGGAGACTGTAATAATGACATATAAATGCAATTAATATGACCGATGAGAAGCAACATCCTGACAATCATTTGCCTACTTCATCATAATAGTCGGCCTGGCAAATCCCATTAGATCAGTGGATGGGATAGTGAAAGACCTAAGGAATAAATCCATCATTGTGTTGTCAGAGAGTTTATTAATGTTGAGTTATCTGGCTCTGACAACATTCAACTACTCAAAACTCTGGAAACAATTACCCTCCGGCCCCACCCGCCAGCTGCACCAAGACACACAAATACCACCCCCAATTGGAAGATTGGAATAAATAACTTTAACTCAACAATAGCTGATAGATTTTATATTAATGCTGGTATGATCAAATTGTTGGTCCAACCCAATAACTTATCATTAGCTTTAAAAAAAGTGTTTAGAAATACTAATGGTAAAGAAATAAAAAATAAGGGAACATTTTGAAAACACATCGTATCTCAATGAGAAAAACAAAAAATCATGTCTGATATATATACTGATCTGGGTAATATATTCAGAATGAAAGGATTCTACATCATTTAATGAAAATGAAACTTATCAGCCTACTGAGGGATGAATTCAAAGACACCAAGAAAATCAAATTGAAACAGTCATGTGGTAAGCTAGTCCATTGTACCAAAATGTCATTGCAGCAACTCAAAATGGTGCTCAGTAGTTTGTACCACATGCTTGTGTGCATGCCTGAGAATGGTGGGCATGTTCCTAATGAGAAGATGAGTAATGTCATCAGGGATCTCCTCCCACATCTGGACCACCAGGGCTTCACTGAGCTTCTGGACAGTATGAGATGCAACCTGGTGTATAGCATACAGTGGCTTGCAAAAGTATTCGGCCCCCTTGAACTTTCCCACATTTTGTCACATTACAGCCACAAACATGAATCAATTTTACTGGAATTCCACGTGAAAGACCAATACAAAGTGTTGTACACGTGAGAAGTGGAACGAAAATCATACATGATTCCAAACATTTTTTACAAATAAATAACTGCAAAGTGGGGTGTGTCTGAGTGCAGTCAGTTGCCCATAGACATTGCCTGATGAGTGCTAATGACTAAATAGAGTGCACCAGTGTGTAATCTAATGTCAGTACAAATACAGCTGCTCTGTGATGGCCTCAGAGGTTGTCTAAGAGAATATTGGGAGCAACAACACCATGAAGTCCAAAGAACACACCAGACAGGTCAGGGATAAAGTTATTGACAAATTTAAAGCTGAGGCTACAAAAAGATTTCCCAAGCCTTGGACATCCCACGGAGCACTGTTCAAGCGATCATTCAGAAATGGAAGGAGTATGGCACAACTGTAAACCTACCAAGACAAGGCCGTCCACCTAAACTCACAGGCCGAACAAGGAGAGCGCTGATCAGAAATGCAGCCAAGAGGCCCATGGTGACTCTGGACGAGCTGCAGAGATCTACAGCTCAGGTGGGGGAATCTGTCCATAGGACAACTATTAGTCATGCACTGTACAAAGTTGGCCTTTATGGAAGAGTGGCAAGAAGAAAGCCATTGTTAACAGAAAACCATAAGAAGTCCCGTTTGCAGTTTGCCACAAGCCACGTGGGGACACAGCAAACATGTGGAAGAAGGTGCTCTGGTCAGATGAGACCAAAATGCAAACTATGTGTGGCAGAAAACTAACACTGCACATCACTCTGAACACACCATCCCCCCTGTCAAATATGGTGGTGGCAGCATCATGCTTCTCTTCAGCAGGGACAGGGAAGCTGGTCAGAGTTGATGGGAAGATGGATGGAACCAAATACAGGGCAATCTTGGAAGAAAACCTCTTGGAGTCTGCAAAAGACTTGAGACTGGGGCGGAGGTTCACCTTCCAGCAGGACAACAACCCCAAACATAAAGCCAGGGCAACAATGGAATGGTTTAAAACAAAAACATATCCATGTGTTAGAATGGCCCAGTCAAAGTCCAGATCTAAATCCAATCGTGAATCTGTGGCAGGATCTGAAAACTGCTGTTCACAAACGCTGTCCATCTAATCTGACTGAGCTGGAGCTGTTTTGCAAAGAAGAATGGGCAAGGATTTCAGTCTCTAGATGTGCAAAGCTGGTAGAGACATACCCTAAAAGACTGGCAGCTGTAACTGCAGCAAGAGGTGGTTCTACAAAGTTTTGACTCAGGGGGCTGAATAATTATGCACACCTTGTATGATTTTCGTTCCACTTCTCACGTGTACACCACTTTGTATTGGTCTTTCACATGGAATTCCAATAAAATTGATTCATGTTTGTGGCTGTAATGTGACAAAATGTGGGAAAATTCAAGGGGGCCGAGTACTTTTGCAAGCCACTATGCTGTAAGTTTTATACTAAAGTGGAAAAATATGTGTACTCTTTTTTTTTTCTTCCTTAAGCCATACCCACACAGTTTACTGAGTTTCAAAGGCATTAAATAACAACACTGTCTGAAAGGTAGGGTCAAAAAAATAACTCCACAGTGGCACTCTTTCTCTTTAGCTAAGGCCTGACTCTGACATCCATACTTACAAGCCTAACTAAGTGTTGAAAGCTGGAGATTGCCATTTTGAATGGTCCCATTAATTCTGTTTGTTGAGCTGTCTCATTACAGAGTTAATAGTGCATTTGTCCTGATTGCGGTTATGTTACGGAACAATGATCACACTGTTGAACTAAAGAGTGGAAGATGCACACCACACAAACGAATTTATGATGGCTTGTCCAAATCTGGAAAATGTCCATATATTTAATTATTAAATAATAAAATACATAATTGCTACATAGGTTATATTGAAGTGGTATTGACATACCCAAGCAAAACTAATAGTTCAATATATTATTGCTAAAAACCTTTGTCAACCCTGAGAGGATAAATAATTTGCAACACACACACACAAATAGACAAAATACAACATACTAAAAACATCTTCACCAGTCTAATTATTACATAGCCGATTAGTAGCCAAAGAGGAAAAAATATCTATATAGAGCCAGTGTTTCACTATACTGACAAAACTTTTGCAAATTTTTATTAATTTCTGCACATTCTTTTATTTTTTAGATTATTTCTGCATGAGACAGTAGTGCAGGAACCCACAATAACAGACTTTCTTTTCTCCCTACACTATAAAATGCTCTGCAATTGCAGTTCAACTGGGAGAATATTCACAGTTTCAAACTTCCCAGATCAAGAACTCATAAAGTAAAATGTTATTCAAACAGAAGGTATGATCAACAGATTAGGGGAACAAACCATTAAATTACTAAAATAAATGTAGCTGATTCAACATAATCTCCTCAAAGAACCTGCACACAGGGACAAGTGGAGGTAGACACTGTCAGTATGATTTTCAGTGGAAACAACTTGAAATGCTGTACATGTCAGTGTGAAATCATATGCTGGCATAGAGCCCACTGAAAAAGCAGATTTGTTTTTGGTTACAAAATCATTGCTCACTATCTGAACAACTCAACAGATTTGCCTCATCCACTTCATCCACACATTCATTTCTTCAAGACTTCCAGAAGGGGATGAAAGATCACTGTTTTGAAACTCTGTAGGAGAGCCAGCAGTTTTGCAGAGGTACAAGTGCAAGGGGCCAGGATGGCACTTCCACTAAGACATCTAAAATTTAAAGCTGTACTGAAAATGGTCCAGAGGTGCAGGAGGATGTGATCAAGCAAAAAATGTTTGTCCCAGCAAATCCTAGCCGATACTTAGAATTAACTGACATCAAAAACAACAGTACACATGAGCAAATACCCCATGTAAGAGAGAGCTAACAATCTTTCATACAAAAAATGAAAGCATTCAGACGTTGACGAACTTGTGCACTAGAAATGTGTGTGTGTGTGTGTGTGTGTGTGTGTGTGTGTGTGTGTGTGTGTACATGTTTAGATGTCTTTGTGAGGACAGAAAATTGGCATGCTACTATACTTGTGGGGACCAACAGTCCCCACGAGTTTTAAGGCATTTTTTGAGGCTCAAAATGTGGTTTTAGTGTCAGAATTACAATTAGGTTATGGTTAGGTTTAGGCTGAAGGTTAGGATTAGGCATTCATTTCTGATGGTTATCGTTAGGGTAAGCGGCTAGGGAAAGCATCAAGTCCTCACTAAGATATGAAAACAAGTGTGTGTGCGTGTGTGTGTGTGCAGTCTGTTTCACTTTCTGTGGTGTTGCTAACTATACTCCATTCCAGGATTTTTCCTGTTTTACATTATTCCTACAATACTGCTGTGTTTGAGCTGATGAAAATCCACCCAGGCCCGTCCAGCTAACAAAATATTTTAGAGGAGACATAACTGCAGATTCAGTTTTTAATATAGACGTTTGGTGTAAGTGGAACAGGTAATGTGATTGAGGAAATTAACCAGCATCGAACTCACATGAACACATAAAGGTTCAAAGTGCATTCACAGTTATAAAAAAAACATCTGTATTATGAAAAAACAACAACAAACAAAACAAAATTAATAATTGTAGGAAAATTTACAATCCTAGTTAGTGTGTAGTGAAGTGGTAACCCCAAGTGGTTCATGCATAATAAACTCTGACCAGCTAGGCCTTTTATGTGCAATCTGGAACACCAAAGCACAGGAACTTCAAAGTCTACACCAGAACACAATGGAAATACTAAATAACTTTTGTCATGCAGTGTAGTGTCATTAAAACTGCTTGTCAAATTAATTATATCTTCTTGTCTACGACACCCTGGTAGCTTCTATTGGGAACTATTGTTTGCTTTTTATATTCCAATTTTAAAAGGGCACTGCAGATGAGATTAGTAGGTTCCAACTTTATTACAGCTGGGAATGAGCATGAGTTATCTTTAATAATGTCTATATTTATGACTGTTACTTTCTGTTGAAAGTCCAAAAAGTGCTTTATAAACCAGTATCTGCATATCTGCTTATCTATGTGATCACAGTAAGCTGGAGAACCACTTTTAAAAAAAAAAAAAAAAGAAAGAAAAGAATGCAGAGCTGCAACATAAAAAAATACATTTCTAAAAATGTCAAGTGGCTCTGGAGGAAGAACTCTGCATAGAATGTGAATCCTCCTCCCTATTGGAATTCGGCCATCATAATTCCTCTAATTGGCTACAGATCTCACCATTTTTCTCCCTTCCACAATGTGTGATTAATTTATTTAAAGAGGTGAAATTAACATTACAACCAGACATATGACATATTTTTTTCCTCAGGCTCCCTCTGAATGTGTTATACTGTTAAACAGATGGAAGGAGAATCTTTCTACATGCATATAAACTATCAACACTTTTTTAAAAATTCAAATGCAATTTGTGTGGTCATCTGCTTTGAAATTAGATAAACTCAGTTTTAGCAAATAAATAAACACCTACTCGGAAAAAAATGATGAGGAACGTTCCCTTAAATGCATATAAGGATTTAATGTATAAACAACCACAAAACACGACAAATTAATGGCTGCAGATCAGCGTGTGTGTATTGTTCACCTTGATGATGCACTTAACCACTCTGAAGACACATGACCTACCATTGACCTCAGGAGAGCATGTTCTGCTGTGTTACACATCTAAGGGTAATTGCTGTTAGATTAGAGCTAATCCAAAGCAGACAAAATACCAGAAAAAAAATGCATGCGGTGTGCTGTGCCTCTAAATGGAGGCGAGTGCGATACAGCCATGACATACCAATGAGCTATCACTGGATAAGCATACAATGTGTTAGACCAAATGCCTGTATTCCCACAAGTCTTATCAGAAGTGCATTGATATGCTGCAAACTCCTCTGTTCTGTACTGATTTTCATGAGTGGATATCTGCATATGAATATGCATAATCTGTAGGCAAAGAACAGCACTGGCTTGAATCTTTCTGGAATCTGTTTGCTCAAATTAAATTTGAGGAGGCTTTGGCTTCACGCAGGTATAAAGTCGGGACCTCAAGGAATGGACAAAATGCAATCTCAAACCCATCTGCTATCATCTGATGACAATTTACCTTTGTGTTGTTTGTGGTTTCTTTTCTTTTATCTTGTTTTTAATTGATCTGTACTCATAGATGGACTGTAAACAGTGACCGCCACATGCAAGTCTTTGCCAAGATATCGTTTAATTCAGAGTGCTGAAACAATTAGGAGCTCTGCCGGAGTCTCACAGTGGTGTAGAAAACCCCAGTGTTTCTCCTGGGATCACTTTAGATAATGTGAAAATATTGAGGAAAACTAAAATTACTGAGATAACGTTCATATTGTATATGTTGATAATGTAGTTATTGTTGCAGGACAGATATTATTATACTTTTCTGTTAAATAAATCTTCTTTGTACAACCTATGGATATCTTTGTTTTGTTTCGGAAAACGTCAGTGGAACAACATTATTCATCCAGACAACTACAAAAGAAGAGAGTTAGAACATGTATCTCTGTGCAGATAAAGCCAGTTCTACCAGGAACTCTGAGAGATGTGCATGATGGAGCATTAGAAAAAACTGTGGGAGGGAACTCATCAGCTGAGGGGAGATTAATGGAGCATGTGCTTTATCTGAAAGGAAATCTAAAAGATTGTACAACTTGAAGGGAATGCAAATAGGTACAAACATACCAGCATGGATAAAAGGTTTAAAATCTTTTGTAGGAACCATGAGGTAGTGAGCAGTGCAGAACTGGCACATTTCCAAGGTGCAGCACCAATTCTGGAGGGAATCAAATTTTATGGGTCTTAAACATCATTGTGACCAGCTTATATGAACAATGACTCCCGTCTTCCTCTTTGAAACACACACTGCCTGTCATGCTTGCAAAACAAAAACCCTATTCAGATAATTCTATTAACTAGGTTAGTCAAGACTATATAAGCGCATCTCCAATATGATATGATAATGAACTCTTATATACTATACAATCGATACTAAAAACATACACTGTGCAGTTTTAAGATAAAGGGAAAAAATAGACATAATCTATTTTCAGAAATAGATTTCAAAAAATGCTGAATCTTTTGAAAACTGAAATGTGGACTGTATAATTTGTCTGTTAGGATGAGAAAAAATAAAACAGAGTATAACAAAACAAGGTTTGGTGAACAACAGACTGTGCATGAAGGCAGGAGGAACAAGTAGGAGAAAGAACAATCAGAGCTCAAAAAGAGTGAAAGTGGGCTTTCTCCCACTAACCTGTCAACCAGTAGGAGGATATTTAGATGCTTTTCAGTCTGTTTGAAGCCAGAGATGGTGGTGTCCCAGTGAGCTCGGTTCTGGGGAAAACAAGTTTTCTGGATGGTTTGATGCAGACTCTCACATTATCTTAAACTGTTACTACATTATTTTGGAGACTGCAACAGCTATCAAATAAAGATTACACATAAAGAACTTTGAAAGTAGAAAATGTTCACCACCGAACTCTAATAAAACAGTACGGGTAAACAATCACCAAACCTTAATCACTTCATGCACTGTTTTTGGCAGTTTTCTGCTTTCTATTTCACACTTGTCATTTTAATCAAGACAGACTTAAGTGGGCTTTGTTGCCACACTGGCATGTAAACAATGCTAAAGAGAGAGGATACTTCAGTCGCAAGCACTGGTGATCAAATGCTTTTTTTCTGCTTTGCACACCAGCAACAAAATTTCACAGTAGCTTTACAGAAGATTGTAAGTCAGAAGCTCCTTCACTAGCATGTTACACAGCGACCTCATACTGGCTTATTATCAGGCAGGCAACACTTCCATTCCAAACTTTTTGAAGATAAGTTCAAACTTGAACATAATTAGAAAAACACAAATGGCAAAGGATATTCCACCAGCTCATGAGCTCTAACATGAGGATAAACTGTGCATTTCCAGGCTATTGCTTCCAAACGCATAATTGAAATATGAATACATTCCCCCTTAAGGGGAAGACAATGCTCATTATTGCTCTCTACTCTTAGGTTGTTTCTCTGGTGTCATTTGGTGTGCAGATGTTTTATCCATTTTTAGCATGTTTTTACAATGTGTTCAGCAGAACTTATTTTATAATGCAACAAAAATCTCTATATTCTTAAAAAATAGACAAGAACAAGATGTTCTTCGAATTAAAGTGTTTAGGTTTTATCTTTACAAGGATGCTCTTTAAGGACTGTTAAATCTAAACATTTGACTTGATTAAAATGCCGATGTGGTGAATGGAAGCATATAACCCAACACCTGTCACCAGGGCTGGACTGGGGCAAAAAATCAGCCTGGGCATTTTGACTAGAGACCGGCCCGCCAGGTATACGAAAAGGCATAAAGCCTTTGAATGAAAACAAACGCTGTTGTGACAGTGATGTACACTGTCTTGTTGGTATATACGTATCAATCTAATAAACTTAAACCTACGTCACCTCCCTATTCTGGCATTCTAAACAGTATTTAGTGGAAATATTAAACAACCTAATTAATAGGGTTGCCAACTCCCAGCAAAAAAAAAAAAATCACCCCCCACCCTCCGCCTTATGATGCTTAATCGATGTAATAGACTTTAATTTAATGCACGTGTAAAACAAATGCACAGAAACCAATTATTTTTCTACAATAATTAAATAGATTCAGCATCTTTCATCAACAGAATTGCAGACTGCACAGATAGTACCTTCCCAAAGGAAAAAGTACTTCAGCTTACTAGGGTTATATTAGACTTAATATTTACTACATACAGTAATAGATTTCTATACATTGTACATCAGATGAAAACATGATTCAGATAATTATTTATTAAAAACTAGACATTTGAAATGAGAATAAGAAAGTATTTCCTTGTGCCCCCCTTTCCCTGTTAATGCCCTACCTGGCCCCCTGGCAAAACTTTGCTAGACCCGCCCCTGCACAGTTACCAGCTGTCAGCTACATAGAAAAGGATCCTGGTGTTATTTGTCTCTCAGAAACAGTTCATAACTTCCCTTCAACTCATTCATGTCACCTAAAAGGTAAACCTGTTTCTCCATCACCTGTTCAGCTCTGATGATTCAGTAAGGACATCTCCTGGTTTCATCTTCACGTTTCTCTCTCACCACATATCCAAACCGATCATGACCAGCAGCTTTTATGGCTGTGGCTCCAGCAAACATCAGCTGAATACTAGAAAGTAATATCAAATCAATTCTAACAATAGCTTATCAAGCTTAAAACATGCTGCTGTTGTTTAGCGCAACCTCCACTGGTTTCCTCTTTCTGGCACAAAGTGGGCAATAAACAAACGAGAGAGACGGGAGAATGAGAGAACAAGAGGCAACAAGTAAAGACACAGAATACCTCCAGGTTTTTGTCTTTTTTCATTGTAGCTGAAGTATGGGACAAATCATGTTTCTTTTTTACCTCAATACAGAACTTTAAAGTTCGCCCTCATCGGCTGTAATTTGTCCAGCCCAGAGTCGATCACAACCAGTTGGCCAATCCACCACCTTTCATTGTTTACAAAACCCCCCCAAACAAACAAACAAAAAAACATCGGCCCATAAAAACAAAAAATCACCATCGGGCATACTGGGCAAATGCCCGGTATGCCCGATGGCCAGTCCAGCTATGCCTGTCACGATCACTTGAGCTGGCAGCAACATTCAGGCACTTATTGCTTTTCTGCCTGTTTGTCTATTTCTGAATGTGTTTGTGTCAATGAGAAAGCTCAGGAAAAAAATTATAATTCCCCCATCTCTGCTGCACTTCTTTTGTTTAGAGTTTAAGCCCCAAATACCAATTTACTTTCATTAAACAACGCAATTCTGAGTCAGAGAAAATATTTTGTATTGATATTTTTTTATGTGGGGATCAATTCACAAAATTAAACGTCATGGTGGTACACATCAGTATCGATCTGCCCAACTTTATTACTGAAATAATAATACTGAGAGAGAAAAAAAAACTATCACATGCTGATAGCAGTAAAAATTATCCGCTCAGATCGATGGACTCAACATGAAGTTAAAGAAAACTAATAATCACATAATGGAAAGCCAGAAATTGAGTTTCAATTTGACCACATTCGGTAATAGTTGCGAAATTCAAATAACTTAAAGAAACGCAGCCAGGAAACTTGAAATATTCAACATGTCTATATATCAAGCTTGGTTTTAAAGCTACTGTGTGTGTAAGTTGATGGATTTATCCCATGGTCCCTGTGCCCCAAATGTCTGGCTTGCATTAAAAAAATATTTTACTAAGAGAGCAAATGCATTACAGTTTTTGTCACAGGGGGGCTTCTATTATGTGGTAGGGATACACCAGAGGAGCCCAAGGAGCAAAAAGAGCAACTAAATGGAATTGCTTTTATAAATCAGTGTCACATTAAGCATTCAGTGCACAGACTAAAAAGCCTCTCTACAGTATACAAGTAGCAAGTTTATGAATCTTTTGGGAATCAGCTTGCGGCATGCTCTCTTGTTAGCTACACCATCCAGCCTATCCTTTGATTCTAGTACAGCTTTACATATCAAGATAAGCAGTTGTGGAATTAAAGGGGGAGGTACAGCCACATGAAACAACTCAGGGGCTGAACTCAAACTTACAATGGAAGCTATAAAATCAAGTAGAAAAAGGCAGACTGAAGCATTATGTTAGTGGAAATTAATCAAATAGACAGCAGGTAGCAATCAAACTCTTACTGCTGAAGAGGTTCGGGTTGCTTTTGATTTTTTCATTGTAAATTCTAGATAAATGCAGGGTGCTGGATACAATTTAGATAAAAAGATCCATAACAGGTGAGTCAGTGGGATTACCGCTGAAGCTTTGAAACCTTTTTTTGGTGATCTGAGTAAAATGGTAATTGTAGAAATGGTTATCAGGTCAGTCAGAGTAGTATACATATTTGGCATTTAAGTAAATTACAACTAGTAAATTCACCTATAACAGTCCACTTAACTCCAGCAACTCTTTATATAAAAGAGCTCTTTCGGTCTATTAAAACAAAGAGTTTTCATACCATGTGTCTGTGTACTGATAAACGTTAAATGCTTTGTTATGAACTACGCATTTATATGTCCCATAACAGTTACTCAACCAGAAAGTACTAACTGACTTTAAACATCCATATGGTCAACTGACAAGCATTTTCTGAAGTCTGAAAATAGGAGAAGCACATTAACAATTGTGTCTGTTGTTGCTGTGCACATATCAAAGAAAGAGAAAGCGGGAGTAAATAAAGATTGCATTCATTAGGGGTATTTACATACAAGTTCTTTGTTCATTTCATCAAAGATAACTACAGCGCGCCTTTCAGCAATGGTAATGATCAAATAATTATCTGGAGATCAAAGCTGTCCACCAGTGCTGCAAGGCAAGACTGGAGACTGGTGGTAAAACGATGCAATACAAAATACAGTTACTGTGGAGGACAATAACAATCAAGGGTCACTGACCACAGTTCATTCATCCTTCCTGTGGCATCCCTAAGGTCTCTCACCATTAAAGTAAATGAGCATGGTTCTCCACTTACTGAGTCTGTCATTTAGGAAGAGAGAGAGAGAGTGAGAGAGACCGAGAATAAGCAAGATGGATAGATACGTACACACATACATATATACAACATTCAAAGCTATGACTATCTTTAATGCTCGGTATAAAATGGCAGCGGTGCAATAATTGTAATTGCTTTGTGACATTCAAGAGCAAAAAAGTAGCTGACCAATCAAAGAGAGAGAGAGGCAAGGCCTTCTGTGTTTTTTTCTGTTTTTAAAACATGAAAAATACAATTTGCAAATAATAACAGAGTGCCTGTCAAGTGATACTATACATTTACCAGCCCAAGATAGCTTCTGATTAATAGCAGAAAAATTGTTGAGAAGCAAGCCGGTCTGAATGGTTTGATGATCAGTGCCAAGTTTAAGCCTTCTTTTATGCAATTCTGCAATCCTGTCATTTTGCTGTATGTGGAAAAAAGACAGGAGGGAAAATACTGTGGTGGGGCGTCACACATTAGATTGCATGAGTTGAACATTCATCTTAAAAAGACAGCCTCCTATAGAGGTCTATTATCACAGGCAACATGATGACACGTATAATTTGCTGGCCTTCACAATATCCACCATGGGTTGTGTTTGTATGACTGGATTACACTCGTGGCATATCAATTGGCATCTTTTCAATTTTCCACAATGCACTAGATCTAAACCAAAGCAAACGTAAGTGCAATGCAACATTAAAAAGAGTCCTTACAAAAACTCACACATCTATCTCAACTCTACACCATATAATAACTCCCATCTCTACTGTTGACCCTTCCCCCTTTTCATTGCTTCTGCTGCTGTGCTAAGCTGGAGTCCTGACATAATATTGAGTTGTGGTGCAGCATGTACATGTTCTATGCCACAGGGAAAACACTTTTTTTTCCCCCACTCGACCACTGAATCTTTGTCTCTCCCATGTGTAAGCGATTGGGGTTAGCTATGACTCTGTTTATAGAGATAGGGAAATGCTGGTTGACAAAAAAAGAAAAAATAATATTGGGGTGGGAAAAAAGGGTTAAGATCTTGAACAATAGTTCTCCAGGCTTTCTGAAATGCTTTTAAAGGGTTTTTTACTTTTTTCCATTGGCTGCTTTTTCTTTCATTTTCACAGATAACACAGTCTGAGATGCATAAAATGGTACTTTTGCACCGGAGAGGTAAACCGGGAAAACTATCCATAGACGATGAACAGCCATGCTCTTAATCCAGCAATCACCTGAAACTAGACCTCAGAGGCAACCTTTAGTTGACAAATCTACTGTTTGCAGAAATGTTCTCAGTGGAAGAGTGGCTGTCATGAATCCATTCTTGAGGAAGGGAAATAGCTGAAAGGAAAGGCTGAGGTATGATAAATTACACAAGAACTGAATCAGTGGCAACAGGTCCAAATGTAAAGGTTTTCATTCAAATTGTCCTCCATGTACAGAGGAAGTCAGGGGAGAAGTAAAACAGTGAGCCCCTACAGCCATCTGTAAAACACTGTGGATCAAAAAAAAAAAAAAAGCAGCATCAGATTTGCAATACCATACATTTGCAGTGCATGATATTGCCATACAATCTGGAAAGCACCAGATTGGCTATGGCTTCATTTTTCAGCATGGCAATGATTCCAAACACACAGCCAATGCAGTAAAAGCATACCTGGACAGACAATGGAACACCATTAGTCATGGACTGGCCTCCCAGAGCCCCAGACATCAAAATTATTGAAGTAGCATTGGATCATTCTGACAGAAAACTGAATAAAAGTCAGCCACCATCTAAAAAAAGATCCTTGAATATCTTTCAAGAGTCTTGAAGAACTATTCTTGTAAACTACTTAAAGAAATTACAAGAAAGCTTAGCTAGGAGGGCTCAGTCTATGTTGAAGAATAGAATCATACTAAATATTTATTTTTATATAAACTCTGCTTTTGCTGTACATACTTTAATAATACTGTGGTAATTCAACAAACTGCTACACTTACTTCCTATATTCCTGTCAAAAAATGAGTTTGGCACAGTACTGTAGTTCAAGATGATGGACAGATGATAAAGAACAGGAAGACATTTAAACGTTTTCAATCTTGCATTAGGTGCCCGAAGCTTTTCAAAAAGGTTAACTCTTCAGGTGTTTACAGAGACAGCCGTGTTGCAAGCGGTATTGATTTCCTCTCTATCCCAAAACATCAAGTAAAATAAAAAAGGAAGATCATCTCGTGTGACAAAGCATAGCAGCCTGGAATTATCTCCCTTGAATGTGCAAGCACAATGCCACACAATTTCATGAATTAGTGAGATAGTTCAGTACATGGCATTCAAAAACTAAATTAAAAACTGGGATTAAGATCCCATATTTTAAGTAAAATGGTGGTGCACTGGTAAATCACAAAGTCAAAGCATTTGGAAATGAAAGCATGTGTTTCCTAATATATATGAAAATGACTAAGGAAAAAAAAGGAAAGTGAAGGAGAAGCAGGCTTGCACTTCTTCCACACTGCCCTTTCTGCTCATCTGTTCTCGGAGACACTTGTGGTAATAAATCAAAGCTGTGCAGACAGGCCATGGTGGAGAAGAATCTTGCTGTCCTTTTCCTTCCTTACCTATAACCTCTGACTTTGGTTTGACAAAACTATCAGAAATCTGACATTATCCACGAAACAGACAAGACTATGCTCGTTGTGGATCGGGTGATATTTTGCTAACAGGTTATACTCCAGCACGACAGAAATCCAGCTGTTATGAGAAAGTGGAAAGCACAATGGTAGACTAGTTTACTAGTAGTATCCTAACCAGTTAGGCTAACATTATGTGTCTCTAGCCCCTGAATTCAAACAACAAGGCCATTTCACACCAGCAACAAGAAATTCAGCACAGATGTTTTTCATCACAGATTTGTTTGCTTTAGTCACAAATGGCTAATGTCATGGAACGGAGACATGAGCTGTGTGTGAAATTCCACCCCTATTTAAAATGCACTGCACGGCTTGTTTTCTGACAATATCCACTATACTACTATAATGTTCTAAAAAAAATTCTACGATGCACTAAAAAGCTGAAATGTAAGTTTACTGCTCACTATTGATTGAAATATTGATTGTCCATTATATGAAGAGCAGCATGTGAATGAATAGGGGGTGATTTTCATCGCATTATATTGTTACTATGGGTGGTAATAAACTGCTTCAGAGACAGTTCAGAAATGAGATAGCTCATTTAAGAGTCATTTCCCATATGGGTGTCACGTGGGTTTCAACACCACCCTACACCCGTAGGATACCAGCAGGAGATTATGAGTTTACTCCTTCCAATGTGAGAAGTGAACTTGAGCACAGATTCTTCACAGTTCTTTCCAACTAAGCTTTTTTCTTTGCAAACGAAGTCCTGATAATTATTAGCAAGCACTAATATCTTCGTCAATTACATGTTTTGTTTTGTTTTTTTAAACACAAGCCAATACACTTTCATCCACTCTCACAACACTTTTGACCACGCCTATTTAGGGTTCAGGAAGTGTATACCATTTTCACACAATTTCACACCGGTTTGTACTGGTTGCAATTAGTCATGTTTGCTCCGTCATCTCTGACTGCTTGTACCAAGACATATGGGCTTGTTTTTGTTTTTTTCTTTTAAACTGGAGCACAGCCTCTCTTATCTCCACATCAAATCAACAGCAACATAAAAGAAGGCATTTTTTAAAAAAAATCATAGATATCACACTGTTCTTAATCATGTGAAGAAGATAAATAACAAGTGCTGGTTTCACAGAAGGATGTGTTGACTGTGGTGTTAGACTTTTACCGCTTTGACTTTTACACCGAGAGGTGTTGCTGGCGTTTCCTAAGAGTTTTAGAACAATATTGAAAGAGCGATGCTAAAAGAGAGTGTTGCTGGGTGAGTACATCAATCCAAAACACTCTGCAGTCTGTATAGTTCTGTATAATAGCTGGTGGGTATGTAAAAGGCGAATATATAAAAAAATGATAAGACATACACCTGTAAGGCAATGCGATGTAGTGTGGTAATAAATTGCTTCGTAACAATAAATGGTGTGTGTGGTGAGAATTCAACTTTTCTAGCTTCCTCTAGCACAGGGGTGGGGAACTCCAGGCCTCAAAGGCTGGTGTCCTGCAGGTTTTAGATCTCACCCTGGGTCAACACACCTGAATCAAATGATTAGTTCATTACCAGGCCTCTGGAGAACTTCAGGACATGTTGAGGGTGTAATTTAGCCATTTAAATCAGCTGTGTTGGATCAAGGACACGTCTAAAACCTGCAGGACACCGGCCCTCGAGAACTGGAGTTCCCCCACCCTTCCTCTAGCATAAGAAAATCACAATTCAGTATGTGAGATGAAACAGTGAGGCATGAAATAAATGCACTTCTGATAATAAAACCTCATTTCATTTTTTCTTAACAATTTAATCCCCAAAAGTTGATTCTGTTCATCTGGACGATGATTACATTCCTTTGGGGAAGTAAATCCCCAAAGGAATGATTGTTAACGTCTTGAGGATGCATCAAGACGTTAACAATTTAGTGTATTTTATGAATTCTATAACAACATTTCACAAACTCAACAGCCAATAATGCATTTGTCAAGAAGAAAGAGCTGTTGAGTGGACCAACAAGCAATATAGGGTATAAACTGGACACAGGGAAATCACAGGTGACATCTAGTATCAGCATTTAACCCAGTTCTGACAATTAAAAGGTTTAACAAATATAAAGGTGGTTCTACATTGCTGGCATGTGTACTTTCCTACCCACCTAGCAGCTTATCATGACACATCATGAATGCCAGACTGAAAGGTTTGACTAATTAAAGACAAACACAAGGCCTGACTGAACCATCCGATTGGTCTGTAAGCAAAAGAAAATACAATATTTTTTTTTTTTATCGGTATAGATTTCACAACTATGACTGTTTAATTAGCAACAGTATTGACAAGTGTATTTGTAAACTTCTCACAGCTATGACAAATACACCTTTTGAGTTAAGCACTTTTCTTAACATATTGTTTTTAATTTAACTTCTGCCTCTATGCTCAGTTGACCTTTTTTAAAAGCCTTGTTAAAATCAATGGTCTCGTTTTTTTTTAAAAAAATCCTTTTTCCACACTTTTTCTTTTTAATCTAATTTTTTCAAAACACAAAGCACACAAGTAATGCTTTCAATATGTATTACACATGAGGACCTATTAAAGCTCCTTTTCTTGCTCCACAGCATGTACTCATGCACTGAAAGGGTGAAGCAGCAAATTTGCTAGCTGGCTGACTGGGAGGACAGAGAGGCCTTTCTCACCAGTCAACGGCTGTCCTTAATGAGAATAGAAAGTGATTTACTAGCTTAATGCTCCAGCCCTCAGCCTGCCTGCCCGCCTTTGCTTTACACAGCCAGTTTAGTCGACACTCTTCATACAGAGAATGAAACTGAGACCAGGGAAACAGGGAAAAAAAGGAGGATAGCAAACTCCTGTCTGAAAACTGCAGTAATGAGATGTTCTCATGGATTCTCAGTCCCCGCATCACTGACTTCCTCCAAGCCCTGCATTTTTCTATCCGTCCTGCTTTTTGCTAAGTTCTCCATGATACTGTGCCATCTGAACAAATCGCAAACTGAATAAATTACATCATTCTGGAATTACTTCCTTTCACTTCATTTTGTTTGGCTAAAAGCTTTTAACAAACATCCCTGTTCCATACTTTCTCTACATCCTGTTACACAGTCACACTTACACCGCGAAGGGGAAATCAAGAGAACATGAATCGCTCACATGATTTGTAAGACTTAAAATGAACAATGAGTAATGCTCCTTTTATACTCATTCCGCTCCTGTTACAAAGTTGTTGTTGGGTTTTTTTGTGACTGGTATAAGACTGGTGTACTTCCCTGCTATTATGTTCCCTATGATTATCCAATCAGCAATGCTGTATTCAAGACCACTTTTAAATCACAGGCTTTCACTGAGAATCAGATGACCTGTCAGAAACCAGTTATCCACGGATGTGTGAATAAACAGAAAAAAGTGGGATGTTTTGGATCCCCTAAAATCTGCAATGACTAAATGTAGACAACGACACAAACTCTAGGCTAGTGCTTTATCCAGTTAAAGTTATACCGTCTTGCAAAGCACGTGTGTTATGAGCTCAAGTGAGAATACCAATTTCATGCATATTTGCAGGGCCAAATTGCATTCCTTGATTGGGAAAGCATACTTAGGGTATGCATGAAATTTAAAATTATGTTTTACCATGAAATAGGAAAGTCAGACAGAAAGAAGGACGAAACAAGAATGAGGGATGGCAGAATAACTTGAGAGTGCCACTTGAAATCGAGTGGCACGGCTTGCGTTTACATACTGTAGTTTTTAAGTTGAGTAGGGAAAGCGAAAAGCGTGTTCTTCATACCTGGACTGGTGGGGATTTTTTGGGGGGGGCGAAACACGCCACAAAATTCAAACAGAGTAGAGCAGGTGATTTAACGCCGGGGACAAAATGTGTATAAGCGCGTGATTTGTTTTTATTTGTATCTTTCTGAAATATAGCTGTGTGCACAGCCTATGCGCACAAACGTGCAGCCAAACAGACCGGTTATCGCCATGGAGGGCAAACACAGAACTACAACAGTGTTCTTACCGAGTGTGAAGTAGGGAAGAGCCGTGTTGTCAAGATCATCCATTACGGAAATTCGCCCAGGTAGGTCTGTTCTAACGAATAATAGAAGTCTGGATTCCCCCCCTCCTCCTGCTCCTCCTCCTCCAGTTCCTCCTCCAGTTCCTCCTCCACCAACACCACCTGCTTCAGCAGCACCCCCTCCTCCGACCACGTTCCCCGAGGCTCCGCCGGTGAAGCTGAATTCGTTCTCCCGGAGTACGGGCAGGGTTGAAACGGTGACGGTTTTCACCTCACATGGCGTCTCCGTGTCGCTCTCCCTGTCCCTTTCCTCGTCAGGCGATGTCGCCCCTCTGTTTGCCTGGACAGTCAAGGAGCCTGTTAATAACAGACCCACGAGAAGGACGCGAAGGTGCAGCACTAATATCCTCGCCATCCCGCTCCTTGTGTGTGGTTCTCTCGCTTTGTGGGGCTCATAAGCTGTCCGTTCACTTATAGTACAGTCGCTGCAAAGGAGTCGCGTCCGTCCAGGAGGCGGCAGTACAGGTGTAGTGAGAATGACATCTTTCGGCTCCTTACAGATCCATTTGTGCTCACACGGGGACAACAGATTGCTTACACTTGGATAAACACGTGTCTTTTAAAAGACAGACACGAGGTAGAGGTATCTTGTTATTAGTGCAGGTTCGTGTTTAAACAAACACGAGCAGTAGATGAGTCTTCTTCTGAGTTCACAATAAAGTGTTAAACAACAAATAAAAAAAATAATACTTTTTTTCCCAATATAGCTTTATATGAGTTGAACGTGAGGACAGAGCTGCTATCCCGTCTAAACAAACAATTTATAGCTGAACATCTGTCCAGTTTGTTCTCCGTGCAGGCAGTGTAAAGACAGCTCTACTGGTACTCGAAAACAAAGTACAGTTGACCGGAAAGATTACGGTTAAAGCCTAAAGTGCATTCACCACAGAGTGAAATATCCACACTTAAAATAAAAGTTGCATTCCAGATATAAAAAAAGGTACACAGAAAAGGTTTAAAGAGAGGCTATAGACTTTCTTTTATTTACTGATTAAAAGTTTGTTTTTATTATATAATGTAGTACACCCCGTGTTCTTACTTGTTTAATGTTGTTGTTTATTTTTAACTTTATGATTAAAACAACAACTCTTAGGAGTTTCTTCTTTTTCTTTTATGTCTTTTTCTGCATTTGGCTTAGAGATGGACAGAGTCTTTGAGCTCTGTCCGTGGTGCTGACTTGTTCAACCCTGTCCTGCTTGTCAGTGTGATATCACATAGTAATATTGCAAACACTATAAACCTAAATAATGCAACTGAGCAGTTGAAACCTAATTATTTAGAGTTTATTTGACATTTTGTCCTTGAGCATTAAATAATCTCAATTTGAAAAGTTAATTTCATTTAAGAGTACTTAATTTTGCGCCTGTTCAAAGTTCACCTACTCATATTGTGTTTATTTACCTTCATTTTACAATAATAGGGCTCTAAGATCATGAGTGATGTGCCTTTTTGACACACACAGTGTTAGCACATTTAGGAGTGTGAATAGTGATGCTTGCTGTAAGAAAAGGTAAATCTGAATGAGTTAGCATTCCTGGTGCTCATCAGTAGTAGATAATCGTTTATCGTTATTTTTAAGTGAGACAAGAATAATGAATATTGACTGCAGTGTTTTTTGTTTAAAAAACGAAATTACTCATGTTTGCTAAAACTAATGCAATTACAATGATAAATGGCTTTTATGTGCTTAAAAATCAAATGAACAAGAGATTAAGTCATACAACTGAATATTACTGAATTGATTTAAGTAGTATGTATAGCATACTAGCATTCAAAGAAACAGCAAAACCTCTGAAAACATTTCACGTTCACAAACATTTTCCTTCATTTTGAGATCTGTCAGTGCTGCACAGTTTTCCTAAACAAATTACATTACATGAAATAAATGACACTTATTACATGAAATAAATGACATTTTGCAATGCACAGGTAATTATAGATAACTTGTTACTTTTTACACCTGTTCAACTCCTCACTCATGTAGATATCTAATCAACCACTCACTTTATGTTACGATAACCTTGCTAAAGTTCAAACCAGGCATCAAGATGGGGAAGGAAGATGATTTAATTGATTTTGATGTCTGCTGTTGGTGACAGACAGGCTGGTTTTAGCATTTCAGAAACTGTTCTTCTGGGATTTCCCCACACAACCATCTCTCAGGTTTACAACAAATGGTCCAAAAAAGAGAAAACATCCAGTGAGCAGCAGTTCTCTGGGTGAAGATGCCTTGTAGATGACAGAAGTCAGGGGGAAATGACTTGAGCTGACAAGAAGGCAACAGTAACTCAAATAATCACTTAAAGGGAAGACTGGAAAACTGTTGCCTAGTTTCACACGTCTTGATTTCTGCTGCAACATTCGAATGGCAGGGTCAGAATTCTGGCATAAAGAACATAAAAGCATGGATCCATCCTGCCTTGTATCAGAGGTTCAAGCTGCACATGGTGGTATAATAGTGTGGAAGATATTTTCTTGGAACATTTTGGGCCACTTAGTACAAACTGAGCATCACTGAAAAAAGTATTGAGTATTGTTGCTGACCATGTCTGTTCCTTTCTGGCCACAGTGTACCCATCTTCTGATAGCTGCTTCCAGCAGGATGCTGCAGCACGTCAAAAAGCTCAAATGATCTCAGACTGGTTTCTTGAACATGAGAGAATCACTGTATTCAAATGGTCTGCCCAGTCTCCAGACATCAATCCGATGGAGCACCACTAAGATGCGATAAAATGGGATGTCAGTGTCATAACTATGGAGCAAAAAAATCTGTAGCAACTGTGCAATGCTATTATATCATTATGGACCAAAGATTTTCTAACCACCTGTGTAATGCTTCATGTTAGTTTTCCAAACTCTTCCTGAGGTTTCCTCAACACTGTGAAAAATATGATTTCTTTTTTCATTTATCTTTCAGCTTTAAGCTACAACTCCAACAACTCTTTCATTTGTTTTTTGTAGAGCATTGTGGGGATCAGCATGGCATGCATGGTCTTTAAGAAGCTGCTGCTTTTGTCATTATGTAGTGTCACTTTTCTCACTTTTCTGGTGTTACAGTAATGTGGAGAAAGCATCCAGTGACACCTTTTGCTTTGTTTCTCTCCATGGACCAAACATAGAGCACAAAACACAGTCTTTTTGTTTTCTTTCTTTATCTATAATTTTCAGTCACAATGTCTGCTTCAGTACCAACATTTGCACGCATGTCTGCACATGTGCGTATTCACACAATAGCTGGTAAGAAGGGCCATGTTTGCAACTTCTTTTACAGACCACTCGTGACTGCAGACACTTTGTGAGACACATGCATATTGTGTCATTTTCATGTATGCCACTAACTGTGACACTCAAGCACCAGTTACCTTAATGTGTTTCCTCTCTCCTCCTGACTGAACACAGCTTAACCCTAGTCAAACTGAGCAGAAGTGGTTGCAAATTAACATATGTTTTTCAAAGGAGCTATCCTTGTGTGTATTGTTTCAACTGCATACAGCAGAAGGACAGCTGCAAGTTTTCTTGTGCCGCGTCAAGTGTCCAGAACACAAGGACAATTCCAAGTGTGCTCTACTGGGTAACTTTGAAATGTCACCTGTGCTCATTTTTAGCAATTCAGTTCAATTCAGTTTTATTTATATAGTGCCAAATCACAACAACAGTCGCCTCAAAATGCTTGTTTTGTACGGTAAAGACTCCACAGGAAGACAGGGAAAACCCCAACATTCAAACAACCCACTATGAACAAGGACATAGTTCACTTTGTATGCATAGTAAGTCTATGAGTATGGCACATTCACTCCAAGCAAACCAGTAGAAAATCTAGCAACCAATTTATTTATATAATTTAATTCAATTTAATGTAGACTTGTCCCATACATGAAGCAGTAGTCAGAGTTGTTGACTTTATAGTGTATCCCATAATTGTGTATCCAGTATCTCCTGCACCATTATTATTTAAACATATTACAGATGCAAATACCAGTAAGCTGAAATCAAAACATTTCTTAGCATATCCTCATTAGAGACACTGGTATAGACAGAAGTTACACTTCTAAACTAATATCACACAATTGTAATCATTTATGTTCTTATTAAATGTACCTATTAAATAGCCACAGTGCTGGTGGAAAAGTCTGTGAACTGCTGGTTTGGTAAATGGTAAGCCCTTGCAGCAACTTAAAACAATGTACAATGTTCAAGAGAAATGTGGTCAGCTTCTTTCTTACAGTGTGACTTTAGCTTGGCCACATGAATGACCTAAAGGTCAACCCAGGTTGTGTTAGTGTCTGGGCTTTTTAAAGTCATTCTTATTTACTATAGTGATTAATGTCCTCGTCATGCTGCAACAAACAAATAATACAGAGGTTCAGCTGGGGGGCAGACAGTCTGACATCATCCTGTATGATGTCTTGATAAACTTGTGATTTAATTTTACCCTAGATGACGGCAAACTGTCCATGCCCAGAGGCAAGCAGCTCTAAATGGGTGATGTTTTCAAGCTGCTGTCCAGCATTCAGCCTCAGTTTCATCAGTCCATTAAAACAGTTTCCCTTTAGTGTAGAGTCTGTGTCCTGGCACTGACATGCTACAACACTACTGGGACTGTATTGTTTTTTATTCAGTAACGTATAGTTGGTGCTACCTACCTATCTATCTATCTATCTATCTATCTATCTATCTATCTATCTATCTATCTATATCTATCTATCTATCTATCTATCTATCTATCTATCTATCTATCTATCTATCTATCTATCTATCTATCTATCTATCTATCTATCTATCTATCTGGGGCTCACATGCTTTTTCCAACTTCAATTGGGAATATCTGAATGATATATTTATTAAGCACAAAATAGCTGTAACTTATATGACCAAAAGTCTTAATGCATAAACATTTAAAATTAAATCATATTAGCAAGGGCTTGCAGTGTATGACTTTTAGCAATAATGAATAACAACACTTAATGCTGCCCGGTGTCTCCCAAAGCTGTAGAAATGCAATACAAAACTAAAAACTCCTACTTATCCAGCCAGTTTTAAATGTAATGTTGACCCCTGTGTCTTCTGTTCTGGCAATGCTGGAACAATTACACAGATTACACAGATTATTCATGCATAAACACCACAAAACCTCTTCACAACCAAAAATTGGATTATTACTTGTTTAAACCTGTTTAACTCTTTCAGCTGATCCTGCAATGTGTTGACCTTAGTAACTAAGTAATGCCTGGTTCATTCTTCCACTGTTTATTTTATTAATCTGTATTTATTATTATTTAGTCAGTTTGTTTGAGAATTATGCTCATTGTGAGGAACAATACTCAGTACTTCTGCTAAGATTTGGAAGCAAATCTAAAATGAACTGTGCAACAGTGGTGTTGCAGTTTATTATGTGGGCAGGAGGTGACATACATGTCTAAGTCAACAAAACAGAAAAAATAACAGACAACTTCGACACTGTCAAAACTATACAGCTGTTAACTTTGCTCATAAACCTTGAGAGGCATGGACATACTTTCTCAGTTCTACTGTTTTCTTATCTTTCCCTCACATCTCTTGCTCTCAATTTTTAAATAAGAGAAACAGCAACAGAGTAAAATAACAAAGGAAAAGATGAAAGCTGGAAAGTAGGACAAACAAAGAGATAGTAATGATAAATGAAATGAAACCCAAGCATAGTTGCTTGCAAAGTCAGTCTCTCTGTGAGTTTCTGTTTCTCGTTTAAATCAACTTAAATACACATATCAGAACTGACGCACACTAAAAACTATACTGCACAGTTCAGTTTTTAAACTCCGTAATTTTCAGTATCACATAACCAAGGCTATTTTTGCACTGCAAAAAACTCAGTTTTATTTGCAGGGACTATAAAGTAATCTTGTGTGCACGTTTTTCATTTGTTTTTGTTTTGTTTTTTACTTTTTTTTTTGCTTTTGGTTGCTGATACCACACAGAATCATCTTTATACACTCAAATAACAGCTCATTAGTCATTTTCCACCAACAGTTTCTATATTACCTTCAAGGGATGAATAATTTAACGCATTAGTAAAGTATATTTCCAAATTTAATCCCAGAAATAAGCTGGATTCATATGATATGGCCTTTGCAGATGATGTGCAAATGATTTCCCAATCGAGTCATTTCTATCCGCTGCATCCTTTAGATTAAATGCTGGCTCCAGGCACATAAGTGTAAACATGCTGATAATCAGTATTTCAACTTCCTACTCTTTTTTAAAGTTTTTTGCTTCTCTTCCATGATTCTAAGAATCTGTATTCCTAGTCTTTAGTCTCCAACTGGTAAAACTAAACATTATCTTTATTATGTTTCTAATGATACTCAATCCTTAAATTGCTGTTCAAGTTCAGCTGTTCCTGTCTCTAATCCATACTTTAAAGCTTACATCAAGTCACTGCCACATTCACCACCCTTAGAGCAATTTGCATTTGGGCAATTTCCCCCTTTCCCTTCTGTGTAAATCTGACATTTTAGTCAGTCTGTCATAATGATTTCCTGTTTGAATAGTTGGCTACAAAGATTAGCCTAAATGGCAAATCTGACAAGCTTTGCTGTCCTGTTATAGTGAAAGTGCTGACACTGTGAAGAGCTCCTCTGCGAGCCCATAGAGAATAAGCCATAGTTTTGCAGACATGACCTCTTTTGTTGATAGATTTCATTGAACACTGTCTGCCTTTAATGGGCAAACAGTAACAAGACATCACATGGGACTGATTGATTTTAGTGTATTCAGTAAGGTGGTAGAGAGCTGCAAGTAGCAACCCAAACAAGGGTATGGAAAGGAAAACGGCATCATTATGAGCTAGTGGAGAGCTTTTAAACGCACTGTGGTTGGTTATATGAGATTTATTGCTGAGGAAATTGCTCCGACCTGAATGCCGTGGCAGCATCTTACTCTCTTGAAATTGAATTTGATAGACAACAACTGAACGTCCACTGCACCTAGACAGAGATGGATAAACAGATTTCCCTGGCATAATGACCAAAGGACTTGCCCTTTTGTGTCACCGTTCCCCTGCTCTGGCAAAGGTGGTGGATTATTTTGTGATGTCAGAAAATGATTGAAGTCTGTCTCCCACTCTTTGAGTTAGGTGTTAATGCTGGGTATATATAATGGCAGTGGGGTGTAGCTGTGTGCCAAAGCCCAGCCTTAAAGTTCCAGCCTGATAGTGTGAATCCTGGCTAAGAAGAGTAAATTTGGATTGTGAAGGAAGATGAACACTACTTTCTGCTTCAAATATTTAAGCTGACCCCTGTAAAGCCAGCTATAAAAGACTGTGGTTATACAGATCAGTCTGTAAATGTGCATAAATGAGTGGGTGTGAAGCACTAACAGTTTAATGACCTGTGCAAGCAACACTCACCACAGTTAGAGGGCTGAAATGGGATTGAGATCCCATGGGTGCCACAGGAATAGCATGAGCATGGATATATGTTTTCTAAAGTGGGTGGGTGGGCATACAGCAGGAGCTTGTGAACTAAGCGTATGATGAGATTTTGTGTATTAGTACGAGGAGTAATCATGACTGCATCCAACCGTCTACTTTTCATGTATGATATACCTTTTGAAAATCAGCCATTTGTTAATGAAAATTAATCAGGCCTACCCAGTGCTTGTTTTGAACAAACCCACAAATGTCAACCACATGCTGGCATTAGAGGAAATGTCAGGGGAGGATCACTAAAGTCATTAGGATTTATCCTCTGCGCACCATGGATATCTGCATTTCACCCCCACGAAGAAAAATCAAATAAATAAGTAAATGAGAAGTTGTGATCCACATGGTGGCACTAAAAGAAAAGACAGGAATCACCAAAATCAGAACAATTTATCCTCGAGGAGCAATGCAGTGTCGGTGCTAAATGTCACAGCAATCCATCTAGCTGTTGTGAAATCGCGGTCTGGACCAAAGTGCTGAACCATCGGACATTTCCCCGTGTACAGCTGTGGCTAAAAAAAGCTGTGTCACAAAATCAACAAAGTCACGAAACTAGAACTACTTCTTGTTCTTTTTGCTTATTTGTATGAAGTATTTTCGAAAAGTGGAAACAGTCCTGAGAGCTCTGCTGGCAGTGCTTTCCTGCGCTATCTTTGCTAATTGATTAGTTTAAGTTATCTGGAGACTGCCCCAGTTCTGCAGGTGTAAACAAAGAGCTCCTCAATTAGAAACTGGGTTACACCTGGAGGACAAAAACACAACCACACACACACCAGCACAACGCACTTAAGCACAGAGCAAATATCGTCTCACAAATTGGTTTAGTGGGTGCGGAGCACACATCCCAGCAAATGTGTACAGACGGCTACTGATAAGTCTTTTTTAGTTCAAAGTACAGAAACTTCAAATCAGTTCCCCTAATTTGTGAAGTGATGTAACACATGTGTGGGATGGACCGCAACACATTTTATGGCTCTCCAAAATAGCTTCCATCAGCACTTGTTCGTTTTATGAAATTAGTGAAGATAAGTGTGTTGGGATGTAATTATGAGTATTTCAGTTTAATCTGCAGATTCCTTCTACTGAGTGAACCCCCCAAGGAACAGCTAGGTGAGTTTTTATAGCAGCATCAGCACTTTGTTCACTAAAAAGCATTTTTGTTCTTGTCCTCCACAGAGGACCTCTGAACTTCCTGCATTTTTCACAATAGCATATCAGCTCTCTGACTGATGCACGGGAAAAGAAAAGAAAAGTCAGGGAGGATTTGACATATGAAAAAGATAAGGAGGCAAGAAAAGTTATCTAACAATCACAGGTAAATAAATGTTTAAATTAATTTAACACATTTTTAAGGTTTGTTGTTGAGTTCACTGGTTAAAATAAACCATCATTTTCCCCCATAAAGTGCATTGTCCTCCACACGGGACATCCACTTGCTGTTGGAAAATGTTTTTGAGTGAATTCAAAAGCAATGAATCAACTTGAGAGCATAACATAATGTGTGAATGAGGGGTGGGTGAGTCCTGTCGGAGTTGCTGCAGTACTGGTGTGGTAAACATTATTTATGAAACAGGACAGTAACATATGCTGCACAGCAGTAGCGTACGGTGACTTTTACAGAAAGACAAGCAGAGACAATGACATCATCCTCCTTTTTTATAGAATAACAAACATAGGAGGTCAGCTTGCTGCACTCTTCCTTAACGTCTTCACCTTTCTGTACTCATTCCTGGCTTAAGACTTGTATAATATTATGACTCCTGTAGCTATCATCTAAATATTTACTATTTTCTGACAACCAGGAGTCCTGGAGGAGCTTTTTAGAACCACTCTTTTTGCTAAGTTACAACAAAACACTATGAAAACACCACACTACACATACAACCTTGTCACGGGCAAAGTGTATACAAACTTTCAAATGTAAAAGCACTTATTCTGAAGAAAAAATGTTTCCCATCAGTGTTATATGGAGATATTTAATGTTGAGCTCATTTGAAATACTTTATATTCTGCTACTCTACATCATTGTATTCTATAAAATCATGTATTTGTAGTGTCTGTCCTTTGAGAACCATGCATCCCTAAAATAAAGCTTGCAGTGAGGTCACAAAAATTGCCCCACACGATGATAGTATAATAAAGATATTTAGTTACACAGCATAACTTAAGTCTCTGCTTGAACCATCTGAAGTTTTTTTCTGTGAAGGCAGTGAGTCTCCAGAGTCTTCCTGTTCTGGTATTCTATATCTGTTGCAGTAGGACTATGGATCTTATTCATGTCTTCGCTACACTGGAGCCATAGACTGTTGTCATTCACGAACAGGTCCCACATCACTGACAGGCCTGGGCTTTACTGACAGACTCCAAGTGTTAGAAAATCTACCTCTGGATGACCCCACCCTATTTTCATATCCTCCTCCATCATTCCCATTAAGTGCTGCCAGGTCAGCTGTCACCCCTGTTTACCATCCACATCCTGGCCCACTGACTCACCCATCCGTTAGTCCCATTGGTGATGGACAGAGTAGGTGGGACAGTCAGGCAAGGTCAGAAGGATGGCCTTACTGTCATTACTCTGGCCTTGCTTACTGCCATTACTTTCAGTTTTGCCTCCTCTGTTGCCCCTATCCATCTGTCACCACCATTAAGAGCAGTGCAATATATTCCTTCCCTCAGGCATGTTTTATTATAGCATTTAAGCTTGTTGCACTTGAACCCTAATGGAGTTGAAGTTTTTCTGAAAAAGAATGTGAAACTCTGGGCATTCTCAAACATTCCCTTTGGTTTGCTTTTTTATTTGTTTAATCCTTGAAAACTGAAAATTGAAAAGCAAAAAATGAACCGACTGTATTACGTTTCGCCAATCTACACCACAAAATCCAATTAAAAGTTTGAAACTATTTTACACTGTAAAAAAATCTTACTGTCGTCAACAATGTAAGAGAAAGTACGTAAATATTCATTTTAACTTGCGTCAGAGGAAAGAGATAATTAATCATTCTTATAAGTTGCAGTTTTTTAAAATTCATTAATATACACTGCTTCTTTTTTTAATATTAAAAATGTAATATTGCTGTTGAAGTTACAAAACTTAGTTCAGTGTTGCACTGGGTAAGATCTATTGACTATTCTTAACTGCATCTGAAAGTGCTTCCTCTTTCCTCTAGTCATACAATTTCCATCCATTATGGAGCTGATGCAATTCATTGTGCAGCACTGGACCACAGAAATGAGTTCGGCCAGGAAACATTGGTTACTTTATGTTAATAAATAAGTAAGATGAGATTTTTTTTTCTTGTTTATATTTTCTGATAGCTATTTTAAATCTGCCATCCATCTTCTTGTGTTTATCCAATTCAGGATTATGGTTGGTCTGAAGCCTTTACTAGCAGCCATAAAGCGAATATTTCTATTTAAGTTTCCCAAACCAAGAAATGGTTATGTACTATGTGTTGTTAAAGACTTGTCTACTAAAACTAATTATACAAAATTAAAAAGAACAGCTCTTTCTTCTTGTCATTGCCTACTATTCAAGTCAGTTAGTGTGGATGGTGGTGATTTACCACTGAAACTGAGGTTATGTCCTGTGCATACATTTCGATTCATTTAATCTTTATTTAGAATCCTGCAACACAGTTATACTATCGGATCCTTGGTCTTATCTAAAGGCCAAAGGTGATGCTATCGAGACACTGCAACTTTAAGATAGCTAAGTGCAAGATTAAAATCACTGACTCGATTAAATCTCACTTTTATGAAAGTCTTGTTTTATCTGTATTGCACAATCCGCTATCTTCTGCTACTTTTTGCATTGTTGAACATTCATCTACAGCTGTAAAGTTTGGATAACAAAGAAAAAGAAAGTATAATGATGATTATAACACAATAAAATAGCTTCATTCTAAAGCACAGCGTGTAACAAGGTAGGATATGTTTTTCTTCAGGGCTAGTTCTTCACTGTAAGTGAGCTCTGCCATTAACATTAGATCTCATGTTGCTCAGTTCACATGAGCTTATGTAACTGCTCTTCACCTGACACAGAAATGATGTACGGTACAGGATTTCAAATGAGGGAGAGGGAAAGGACCAGAGTTAGTAATGGTGCAAAGATTATTAGAGAGCTACTGTATCTCTTTCATCTAGTCATGATGAATTCTGGGATATACTCCAAGACCCCAGACCTAATTTGCAGAACCTGACATGACCCTCCCACACACTGCCTGCTGTAAAATCTATTGCTTCAAACTAATTAGATGGACACAGGGCCCAATTAGAATAACTGATAATTAATGCTGTGACTAAATGTGCATTTTGTGTGTGTGTGCGCATGTTTACGTGTGTGTGTAGAGAGATTTTCTTTCCCTTCTGGGAGGCAGGATCCAGAAAATTTTTTCCCAATAATCTATTTTTACATTCATTAACAGTGATGACTTTAGGAATGCCGTGACGCTGCTCTCTCTTTCATTTTTGTTTTCTTGTTTGGATTTTTTGTACTAGAAGATAAATTTGTGCAAAAAATCCGAGTTTACTTTCTCTCATTTTCTGTTGGATTTTTAGCTTGTGATGGAGTGATAAGTTAAAGTTTGGCAGAGGGCAAATGCTCATCTTCTTCTCATGAGTTTATTTGACAGGCAGAATAAACAAGACAACATCTGCATTACAAATGCTTGTTTTCAGTTGGAGAGAGCAGTCATACAGAGAAAGATACTTGAGATGCAAAACATGCAACATTACAACAAACCTAGGAAAAAGCTCCGTCTAGATTATATTTAATTAATAAAATGTCCACATTTGTGTACTTTAATAGAAAATCCTCACCAAACAGGAGAGTAAAGTCTACCTTTCTTATTAATGAATTTGCTTCTCTTCATAAACAAAAATGATGTCTGAATGATAATAATGGTTTCAAAGTCTTACTGATGTCTGGTACATACTCAAGGTTTTGATGAATGAGTGCCAGCTGAGGAATCCAACATGTGAGTGATCGCAGCACAAATGAAATGCATAAATCACATTATTATTCCATGACTGGGCATTTCTATAGGTATCTAGTGGTTATTCTATCTAAGTAGTGCAAAAATACTGATATATTATATATATATTATATTATATATATATATATATATTATATATATATATATATATATATATATATATAGTATTATTATTATATAACTTTTGCTTTATAAAATTAATTAATTACACAGACCAATGTACAATATTTAATGTACAATTTTTGCACTTAAATATTTGACCAATAGGAGGTCAGTTCAGGTTACTTATGGATTTATGTTATATTTAGTGCCATGTTTTGTCCTCAGTGTTCGTATACTGCAAGTACACACACCTGCTTTTTCATGTCAGTGCTGACTTGCATTTATGTAGCTTTAAAGATAACTCTGGTTGGACTTTTTCCTGAAATCTCTCTCCGCATGTAGGCTGCACCACTACTCTGCAGGTTGCACTCTGAAAACCTACACTTTAGAAAAACGAGAGAAGCAGTTGGAGTTCATGCAAGATCCAATGACGACTACTGCTACTTTTTTTTTTTCTGCTACTTTTTTTCTGAACTTAAATTTTAAATAACTCGCAAAAATGACTTGCAAAAACAAAAATGAGCAGAAAATCCAATATATCACATATGATGAAAATGTTGCTGGTAATCTGCAAGAGTGGCATGTGATGATGTTTACTTGTTTTTGTTTTTCTACTAGTTTGTTGGAATGCTTTTATACAATCACACGAAGGATTTCTCAGTCTTTTGACAAGTAAAAAATCAAACCACATCAAGTTACTGTATGTTCAGGTGAGATGAGTTTGATGTATACATAAACAACAACAAACTAATGTTAGTAGTCTTAGTATTAACATTATTATTAGTATCACGTTTTGTGTTGTATAAGCTCTAAGCATTACAGCCTCTGTAGGCCATGCTGGAGTTGGCTGGGGGAGCTGCAGCCATGAAGAGGACCAACTACCAGCTTGAGCACATTTATCCACTTGGATTATCTCCTCAGTATAACACCAGCTGACTCATATAGAATATGCAATAAATCAAGCACTCACTTTGCTGCTGGCCACATTAGTTCAGTGAATTTGTATGAACTTAGACAAGGCCTGCAACAAACCCAACAAAACCATAAATGTGATGTGTGACATGCCATATGTTTTGCAACATTTTCTACGTGCATCATGGCAGGATGTTGTGTAACTGCTGGCTTTGGACTCAAAATAACAGACAAAATGACACTAAAAGGTTTAACGAAAATCAGGTTTTTAATATGCTTATTCTAAAGATATGCTGGCTTAACCACAATATATAAACCACTGTTTATTTTAATGCTGGTTGGAGGGAACAGGAAGTGGGAAAGAGCTTTGGCAGAGGCACTTACTATTTATTCTGAGCACTGTGCATCTGCAAATGTAATTTTACCTTCCTTTTTTTATTCAGTGGAAAAAAATCAAATGACATTGACAAAGATAAAAGAAATACTACATAGCAAAATATCTTTAGATGAATTCTTTCAGCTGTATTTCATTAAAGTGTTAAGTAAATGTTCTTATTTTGCATTTGAGTAGTCTAAATAATAAAAAACAAATTATGTAAGGAGTTTAGTTGAGTGAATTCATTTTAAATATATAACACATGAAAGGTAGATAAAAAATGTACATTCTAACAGATGTCTTGGAAATAATTATAGTTGCTCAGCTGCAGATATCAAAAATATAAGAGACCTGGTTGAAAAAACGGAAAACTCATTTTGATTCTTTGCTTACGCACTCTTCAAACATTCCTTGTAAAGTAATATATGTTTTTGAGGGAAGACTGGAGAGGGGTCATGAGAAGTCAAGCTGTAAACACTTGGTCAAAACAGTGTTGAAGGGTTTGGGAAATGGGACAGTGTGAAGCATCGCACATTATTCCCCATTTGTGGGGGGAAATAGCATCTGGTGAAGTGGACCTGGTGAAATGAAGGGTAGTAATGTTGAACACTACCAATATTTTGTACACCAATATGTAGATTGCAACTGAGAGATTTTACCTTTCAAATGTGACCAGCAGTAACAGCAATTACACACAGTGGTAGTGATGAACAAGAAAACAGCAATTATAAAACATGCTGTGCCGTGCATTCACATGCATGATGCATGTATTAAGTCTATTTGTTGAACATTTTGCATAATTCATTGAAGCATTCAAGCCAAATCCCATATAATATTCTAAATAATTTATGTATTCTCACTCAAGCTGGAATTACTATGCAGTGAAAGTGTCATTGTACTGGTTTTGTACTTGCTTAAGATGCTAGGGCAACCATGTTATACAGTATTATAATGGGTGTGAAGACAAGGGCAATGACCAACTGTAAACAATAAAAAGCTGCAGCACTACAAAGTGAAGACGGGTGGTTTCAGCATGCATATTATCTCTGTGTCCGTGCTGAGTTAAGGTGTTCTCATTCTCAACCAACAGGGGGCAATGTTGCTCTGTCATTAAACTGATCGCTTGTCACAGAGACTCCGGTGCTGAATCTGTGGAGTACAGTGGGAAGGTTGACAAAAGAAGAAAATATAGCAAAACAAATGAATAAAACCACCAGAGGAGATAAGTCTTGGCCAGAGCCAAATGACTTCAGGCAGCTTCATTTGAACTGCTAAATCAGATTTTATGCTGAAATTGTTCAATAATTAGGGAATACAGTGAGGCTATCGTAAATGTCAGGCTAAATATATCAGCACAAGCAATCAGATCCAGGTACAGCACCGCAGAATACTGTGCAAGTCATTTCATGTAGCCCTTTGCTGTGTTCCCCACTGACCTCATGGTGTAGAAAGTCCATGTATTTCAAATCTGTTTAGGGTAGCAACATGTTTCTCTTTGCCATATGCATGTATGACTTAATGCATAGATATTTAATTATTATGGGTTTGCATATAAGTGGTTTATATGCACTGTGAGATATGAACTCAACATTAGAAAAAAATAACATTTCTTCCAAATATTCTGAATGTATATACACATACATGCACCTATGAATTAATTTTATCACTTGAGCCATCCCACTTTTTTTTGTTTCGGTTGTGTATTGTCCAGTCTGATCACTGTAGGCAGGACTGTAGCTTTCAGCCTGTTTGTTCTGCACTGGATGTGTGTAATATTTTTGCCACTCCATAATAGTCTGTTTGTATTGTCTGATCTTGTCTGTGGGAGCAAGTCATGAAGTGGATGTTGTGCTTGTGTCATCTCTTTTACCAGCTGAATGGCTGCCCGTTCCCTTCTGCTCTGAAGAGAAAGAGGTTGCAGTGCTGGGGTGCGGTTTCTGAAGATGATCCTGAGGGCCCTTTTTTTGCACTCTCTTCAGCAATGCAATCTACCTTTTGTTGCTCTCCACTAAAGGGACAATGCCATACTCCAGCCTCAGCCTCAGTAAAAAAGAAAAAAAGGAAAAACTGACAAGATCCTTGTAGACTGACTAGAAGAGTCAGAACAAGAGCCATGAAGAGGCATTTTTGAGCGAATGCTCAATGTGGGTGTGAGTTGGGGTCAGAGTCAAGGTAAAAGCCTATGTGATGGTGGTCAATACTGGGACCTTTGCCCATAAAAGCAGATTATTAGTTTCACTGATTTTGTCCCTTTTACGATTTTATTTAGTAGAATGGTTGAGGTCTTTTTTTCTCATGGGACCCAAGCTTCATTATAAAGTTGCTTCATTATGTTGCTGCATATGCTGAATTGTAATATAAAATAACACAGAGGCCGCAAAGAATAAAACATAAAAGAAATTTTTTTGGCAGTCATATTAAATATACAATATACAAATTTGGAAAATTGAAGGAAAACCTTTATGAATGAGTGAAGGAAAAAACAGATGCAAACACTTCTTCATAGATGGGGTACGTTGGGCAGTTGATGTCCAATTAACCCATTAAAGATATCACAAACACTTTAAGTGATGCTTATCCCTAATAGGGCTCCTAATAGCGCTTTATCTTGTCTGCCCTTTTTGCCTTCTTGTTTCACACTATTCCACCAAGATCATCACACAGTTGTGATTAGAAAAGTAAGGTAGCTTGCAAAAGCTGAAGGTGAAACATTCACACAAAAAGCTCTGCTAACTTTGCGCTGGTTCAACAATGACACCCCTTATCTTATGAAAATGGAGAAGCCGTGAATAAAACATGAGGTCATAATTTTTTTTATAGCTTCTACAATCCCTCATACATGGCTAGAATAGCTAACAATCAAAGAGTCAAGAGATGAATGCAGTGGGGAGTGACTCTCTTTTGAAGTTGTTTCTCCCTAGCTAGTTTTGAAGTGCTTTGAAAAGAATGATGGAAATACTGGAATACTGGACCAAAGGATGTTTGCCACCAATACCCCAGCCTTCCACCCCACCCCACATACACACACAGAAGATCAGTATTTCTACTGTACTTTTTTCTATTTACTTAATGGAAAGTGGACATCTTAGTATTCAGTAGAGTTTCTGAGGGGTGATTTGCACATCAATGCTCTCTAAGTGGCTACAAAACAATATGTTTTTTATGATTTGAAAGCCCACTGATGTGCATGAAATAACTTTGACTTTTAAGTCCCTGTGACTGATGTCGTGATACTGTCAGCGAAATAGATTTTGGTGGCTGTTAGTGGAGTTTTGTGTGCATTTTGATTGTTGAACATTGGATTGGGTCTCTCTGTGGATACTTGTTTCAAAAGTCAATGTGGTGTCATGTTAAGATCTGAATCTGATTTTTGCAGAATCTTTCTGTGAATTTTCTCTAACTCGTGTTTTTCTCTCTAATAGGCATAATGGTACAATGTTCAGGACTCTGTGACCCATACGCAGTGCTGTTTTCAAACACAACTCACAGCCACAGTGTAACAGAGCATTGGCTAAGCATTTTACTGTCGTGGAGAAAGCTCAATGGATAACATAAATCTCATATTAAACTCACAAATGAAGTAAGAGAAGACTGAGACAGGGTGAAACACAAATGTCTCAATTGGGAAAGAAACTGTATGAATGGAACCAGAGAGCCAGAGGATAGAAAAGTAGTTTTTCATGCCAAAAGAAGTGAAAGATCAATATAGTACGGTTCAAATCAATAGCTCTCTTGGTTGGAGATTGTGTCCGTGGAGTGTTGTCCTCGGAATACAAAATAGGGTGGATATGAGGTTCGGGATGCACAGAGTGTTCATGGGTTGAGGGCAGGTAGATGCAACAGCGTGAGTTCAGAACACAGTGAGACATTCACAATGGGTCATGGTGAAGATGATTTTGTGCATGGGGTTTCTGACGTGAAATGAAAAACCTAAATGACGGCACTGAATGTGCTATTCTTTCATTATTGGAGGTCAGGGCTCAATTATACATAGACAACACTACAAAAGTGTGCTTGTAAAAATCTGTAGTGTACAATTTTTATGTTGCATAAATGATTCAGAGAAGACTTTAACATTTATCACTGCATTTCTGAGATCGCATTCCTGTTGGAGCAGTGTTCCCATATGGCAAAGATAAGACATTAGATTTAAATGACTATGACTACCATGACTCATGAAAATGGCATGCATTGCATTGCTGTTGTACGATAAAATAAGATACTGCTTACATCTATGTTTCATCTTCAAGTATTTAACTTTGACCCAAAGTGTTGGTCAAAGTCAGATATTTGCTCTTTTAAGCCGATGGAAGTCCATAAAATGTCCTCTTTAATTAAATGTTTAGCTTTCGTTGAACAGTAGCTTGGTGACAGCTACTTAGAGTTGAACTCTGAGAAGTCAGAAACATTAATTATTGCCCTGACAGCCAGATATCTTTAATCAAACAGCATCTTGGTTCTCTTGGCTCATCTGTTCACCTGAGTCTCAGGTACCTCGGTGTGATCGTTGATTCTGCCATGTCCCTAGAACAACACTCTCGCCAGTTAATTAGGAATTGCCTTTTTCAGCTAAGAAACATCTCCAAACTGTGAACTTTGTTGTCTAAATCTGAGTTAGAAATGGTTATTCATGCTTTTATTTAATCTCACTTAGATTATTGTAACAGTCTTTTTCTTTGTTTGAGCAAAAGGAATCTTGACCGTCTCCAGTTAGTCCAGAATGCTGCTGCAAGGCTTTTAACTAAGACACGAAAACAAGAGCACATTACACCAGCGTTACGTTCATTACACTGGCTTCCAGCACATTTTAGAATTTATTTTAAAATCTTAGTACTGACTTTTAAAGCTTTGAATTGTGATGCCCCTGCCTACATTTCTGATCTTTTAAAACCCCACGCTCCCTCTTGCAGCCTGAGATCATCTAATCAAAGGCTGTTGGTAGTCCCACAAACACGTTTTAAGACCAGAGGAGATCTTTTGCAGTGGTGGCCCCAGGTTGTGGAATGCTCTCCCTCCATCATTACATTGCCATGATTGTATTTATTATTTTAAAAAGCAGCTTAAGACTCATTTATTTAGATTGGCTTTTAATTAGGTTTGTGCTTTATGTTAGATTTTTTTTATGTATTTTATGTATTTTTGTTTTTATATTACTGTGAAGCACTTTGTGGTTTTTATCCTGTGAAGAGTGCTATATAAATAAACTGAATTGAATTGAAAATTGAATTTACAGTTCTACATAAACTTTAGATTATTTGTTCTATTCTATTCTATTCTATTCTATTCTATTCTATTCTATTCTATTCTAATTGTTTTCATTGACTTTCCATAAATACAAGTGTGGCATACCAGATTCAGTGAATGCATCAGTCAAATCTTCATAAACAAATGAACACGAAATCAGAGAAAGTCAAAATTTTCACACGGAAAAAAACAAACAAACCGTTGTAACTTTTTTTCCGTGTGAAAAGAGATTAACTGCTAATGTCCTTTCAATGAAGCCTAAAAAATACAACAGACAAATGCCATTTCATTGCAGTATTTCTATATATGGCTCATTTCCTGGTTATGTTTTTCACTCATCGTTTGCAATATAAATAAGTCTTACAATAACAGCTCACAACACTGTGAGCAGAACTCTGTGTTGGCGCAGATGCAGTCTCAAGTCACGTTCTCTTTCATTAACAAACTGACTTAGGTTAGCTACTTCAGTCAGAATCAATTTTATTGAGCTGTGACATTCAGATTTATGAGGTTGTACTGTGGTAAAAGCACAGCGACAGTAAAACAATAGAATGCTGATGACACTACCAGTTCTCTCCAGGTGTTCACAGACCCATGCAAGGGCACAGTATCACCTTAACAGCTGAAATGCAAATTTTTGGGTATGCAAAGGTCTTCTCAAGTCATTAGGAAGCACTGGCCTGATAACATTAAATTTAACCTCCCTCACTTTTTTGAAAGTTTGGATTATGCATCTCTTTTTAAAAGAGCAGGATGTTCTGTGTGAGATTTACCTAACAAGACATAGCAGTGGGAGCACATCAGTGCATGGCAACCTATAGTGTCAGCTGTTTATTGTCAGCAGTCAGCCATCCTGCTGTCCTTGCTGTTTACAGGAAAAAATGCTGATGTTTGCTCCTTCCTATGCCTTAGAAGCCTAGCATTTAGTAGTTAGAATCTAAAACTCAGATTCAATTATTACTTTAGGTCTTTTGGTCACTGGCAATTCTGTTAGAAAATTATATGTGCAGTCTCTTTTTATTATATTTGCACACAAGTGTGATGCAAAATTTCAGTGGTTGTTAGACAATGTCAAAAGACAAACAAAACATTATGATTGTGTCTGCTCCTGAACCTCTTCATAATGTGAGAGATTTACTTTAGTATATATAGAATTATACTTGACCAGATTTAGTATGTTAACTGCAACACTGTAATGATTAAAAGCACCTTTGTCTCACACTGCTTGAGACAAGACCGGCATCTGATAATAACCCTTTATATCTCTGTCAAAAATCATGATGACTTAACTATGCTGCACTAGAGAATGACGGCCTATTTAGCCTCAAGAGAGAAAGAGTTAGATATAGGATTGTGTGTGTGTGTGTGTGTATGTGTGTGCACGCACGCGCTTGTGTGTGTGGGGGGGTGGACAGCTGAAAGAGTGAATGTAGCTTATGAGCAAGTGTCTGACAGTGAGAAACACCAAATCAGAGAACAAGTCCTCACTTAGCAAGTAGTTATTGATCCAGGTTCAACAGGCCATCCAAAGGACCATTGATCTGAACCACATCTCCTCTCATTGGTCACCATCACACAAGGCAGTGACAGATTGCAACAAAAAAACTGTCTTACAAGGTATTTAATATCATATTCAACCTATAAGGTGTTGGCAAAATACGACCTTACTTCAGTAGAGTAATTGTCAGTAACTTTCGGTATCTAAATAAAATAATGCAAGAAAATAACATCTAATTATAAAATTGAAATAGAGTTTCCTAGATTTGGCCACATTTCATCAAAAATAGCAAATTTTCTTTTATTTTTTTGGAGAGTTAAGCATAGGTAAGTATCTTTTTCTAACATATGTTTTTAGATGCTTTTTGGAATGGTTTTGGCATACATACTGATAAAATACCTTCTGTGTTATCAGAATGTACAGGATTGTACTAGCCCTACCTCTCCAA